>NW_026136737.1:0-170000 GCF_905237075.1 Dicentrarchus labrax
CCCTCCTCAGAGCTTGCCTGGCAACATCTGTGTCCAGATGCCCAAAGAGGAACCACCAACAGTGAGCCAGCAGCCTTCCTGCTGTGAGACAGCAGGACCAGAGAACACTCACTGCAGGGTGGAGACAACCGCCTCCCTGGCTGCCGGATCCGAGGACAACAATGGAGGGGTGGACGTCCAGCCAAACAACAACGCTGACAACAACGGCTGGCTAAGACGTTTGGTGAGAGGAATTACGAACACCTTCTATCACTACTTCCCCCATATATGGATGAGCAGCCATTAACATCAACTAGGGCAGCACGGTGGCTCAGTGGTTAGCACTGCTGCCTCACAGCAAGAAGGTCCTGGGCCTTTCTGTGAGGAGTTTGCATGTTCTCCCCGTGTATGTGTGGGTTTCCTCCGGGTGCTCCGGTTTCCTCCCACCATCAAAAACGTGTGTTACTAATTGGTAGTAATTAGTCAAATAAGTAGTAATTTGGTAACACTTTATAATAAGTACACACTATTAAGCATTAGTTAAGCATGAATAAATACTGAATTCATCATTTATAACGCATGAATACACATTAGTATGTAGTTTATAAACACAGTTAAAAATGTTTTATTCATCATTGATAAGCACATTAGTTATGGATTAGTAAATACTGAATTCATCATTTATAAAGCATGATTCTGCTGTAAATAGTCATTACTGTGTGGTTTATAATCGCAGTTATAAATGTTTTACTCTTCATTGTGTGACAAGTTGGGAATTGATACTCTTTAGACTGTTGTGCAGGTAAAGGAAAGCTGAATATTTATTACATTTATTAAGAGTGTTTATTTTTTCATTGTTATTTAATCCTAACATGTAAAAATTCTAATATTCAAAGTATTTCCAATCTTAACCTGTGATCTACAGACTGGTCTCAGTCCTGTACTCTGAGATCAATTACTTTAGTCTCCGCCCACATACCTGGAGAATTCGCGCTCTTCGCTCTTTTCTCATTCGAGTAAAGCTCGCGCAAGAGACACACATCTAATATCTTTTGTGATTATTTCTCCCCTCTTTAGGTATGTTGTGTATGTGAAACTAAGTTGTTTTGTCTGTAGTAACTTGTTGACATGTTAAGAATATATGTATAATGTTTCTGTTATTTTTCGGGTAGATGTAGTCAAGTTTTTTGTTGTGTGTGTGTGTGTAAACGGGCAGGCTAGTTTAACCGGCATTCGCCGTTGTGTGTTAGTTTAACCGGCATTCGCCGTTGTGTGTTAGTTTAACCGCCAACCGCCGTTGTGTGTTAGTTTAACCGCCAACCGCCGTTGTGTGTTAGTTTAACCGCCAACCGCCGTTGTGTGTTAGTTTAACCGCCAACCGCCGTTGTGTGTTAGTTTAACCGCCAACCGCCGTTGTGTGTTAGTTTAACCGCCAACCGCCGTTGTGTGTTAGTTTAACCGGCACTCGCCGTTGTGTGTTAGTCTAACCGGCATTCGCCGTTGTGTGTTAGTTTAACCGGCACTCGCCGTTGCGTGTTAGTTTAACCGCCAACCGCCGTTGTGTGTTAGTTTAACCGCCAACCGCCGTTGCGTGTATGTATGTACAGGCAGACTAGTTTAACCGGCGTTGTGTGTGTGTGTGTGTGTGTGCAGGTCCCAGCTTCGCCATTTTTTGTGTTTCTGTATCTTTCTGTGTATTTTAGATACATTTCGTACATTTCCTGTTCCTGTATCCTTCTGTGTATTTTAGATACATTTCATACATTTCCTGTTCCTGTATCTTTCTGTAGTGTGTAAATTGTTGTATTTTATTGTTACATTTCATATCTCATTCGAGTAAAGCTCGCGCAAGAGACACACATCTAATATCTTTTGTGATTATTTCTCCCCTCTTTAGTTTGAGGGATAACAATTGCACTGTACATTTCTGCATGCACTTGCACATCCACTATTCAGACATGTATTAATGATTAGTGACTGTGTTAGCAGATGTTCTATAAAAACTCACAACAAATTCATTTTCTAATGATGGCCTATAAACAGTTATTAATGCAGGAATTCACAGTTACAAAGCACTTACTACTCCTTAATTAAGTATTTTGCGCGAGCTCATCTAAAGTGAGCACTATCTATGGCTTATTAAGCATTTACAAATGAGATATAAAGGCTGACAATGCCTCAAGACTCACAAAATGTTCAGTTATCTTAACAGACGAAGGAGAGACACAACACAAAGGGATATAGAACATATTGTATTGATATTTACTGCAACTTCCCAACATATTGTATGAAGACGAACAAGGGTGGTTTATGAAGACATGCTATTGTTGTGATCTTATCTGTTTGGGACGTGTACGTTGAGCTAGCAATCCCGCTCTCAGCACGTCATCAACGTGATGACGTGCTGAGAGCGGGATGTTACGTCATATTTACGTTAACTCTCAGAAGTTTCTGACAGTGCAGCCAAGGGGAGCATGGAGAAGCACATTGGAGTCAGCGGCCGTCAGCAGCACTAGTGGTGAGTATGTGTCTTTGTTTGGTTGCACACATTATGGTTGAAAGCTAACGTTAGCTTGTCAGCAGCTGCAGGTGTTTGCTCTCGCTCCCCGACTAACGTTACTAACGTTACCGACCCGCCCGCGGTGGCTAAGCCGACCTAGTCTAGTCTCGTCTAGCCGGGCGAGGTGAGTGCCTAGCAGCGGCAGGTCAAGTGACAAGCTAACGTTAGCTTTCAACCATAATGTGTGCTACCAAACAAAGACACATACTCACCACTAGAGCCGCTGACGGCCGCCGACTCCAATGTGCTTCTCCATGCTCCCCTTGGCTGCACTGTCAGAAACTTCTGAGAGTTAACTTAAATATGACGTGGTAAATCATTTAATTCAATTCAATTCAGTTCAATTCAATTCAATTTTATTTGTATAGCGCCAATTCATAACAGAAGTTATCTCAGGACACTTTTCAAATAGAGCAGGTCTAGACCGAACTCTTTAACATTAATTACAGAGACCCAACAGTACCACCATGAGCAAGCACTTGGCGACAAGGGCAAGGAAAAACTGCCTGTTAAAAGGCAGAAACCTAGGACAGATCCTCCGGCTCTAGGTGGGTGGTCGTCTGTCTCGACCAGTTGGGGTGAGAGAGAGAGAGAGAGAGAGAGAGAGAGAGAGAGAGAGAGAGACAGACAGACAGACAGGTGCACAGCAACAACAGTATTGGCAATGGCAGTCAAGCAGGACCATAGCAGGAGGCTCCACCAGGATCCATGAGAACCTGCGAGACGAGAAAGCACAAGAACTCCGGGGAAGAAGTGGAGTTAGTAACATGCATTAAAGGGACATGAATGAGTGCAGAAAGAGAGAGGAAGAGAGTAGCTCAGTGCACCATGGGAAATCCCCGATAGTCTAGGCCTATAGCAGCATAACTAAGGGATGGTTCAGGACTCACCTGATCCAGCCCTAACTATAAGCTTTATCAAAGAGGAATGTCTTAAGCCTACTCTTGAATGTGGTGAGGGTGTCTGCCTCCCGAACCACAACTGGAAGCTGGTTCCACAGGAGAGGAGCTTGGTAACTGAAGGCTCTGGCTCCTGTTCTACTTTTTAGAGACTATAGGAACCACAAGTAGCCCAGCATTCAGAGAACGTAGTGTTCTAGTGGGGTAATAGGGTACTATGAGCTCTTTAAGATATGAAGGGGCCTGACCATGAAGAGCTTTATAGGTGAGGAGGAGGATTTTAAATTCAATTCTACATTTTATAGGGAGCCAATGCAGAGTAGCTAGTACAGGAGAGATGTGATCTCTTTTTCTAGTTCCTGTCAGTACTCGTGCTGCAGCGTTCTGAATTAATTGGAGCGTTTTAATGGACTTATTGGGGCAACCTGATAATAAAGAGTTGCAGTAATCCAGCCTTGAAGTAACAAATGCATGGATTAGTTTTTCTGCATCTGTCTGTGATAGTATGTGTCTAATTTTTCTAATATTACGTAAATGAAAGAAGGCAGTCCTAGAGGTCTGCTTTATGTGGGAGTTAAATGACAAATCCTGATCAAAGATAACTCCAAGATTCCTGACAGTGGTGCTAGAGGCCAAGTTAATGCCATCTAGAGTGACTATATCTTTAGACAATGAGTCTCTAAGGTTTTTGGGGCCAAGAACAAGAATTTCGGTTTTTTCTGAGTTTAACATCAGAAAATTGCAGGTCATCCAGGATTTTATGTCCTTAAGACATGTTTGTAATTTAGATAATTGATTAATTTCATTGGGTTTGATTGATAGATATAACTGCGTATCATCTGCATAACAGTGAAAGTTAATGGAGTGATTCCTAATAATGTTGCCTAAAGGGAGCATATATAAAGTAAATAGTATTGGTCCAAGTACAGAACCTTGTGGAACTCCATGACTAACTTTAGTATTTATGGAGGATTCATCGTTAACATGTACAAACTGAGAACGATCTGATAAGTATGACTTAAACCAGGTTAGGGCAGTTCCTTTAATGCCAATTTGATGCTCAAGTCTCTGTAAAAGAATATCATGGTCAATGGTGTCAAATGCAGCACTAAGATCTAATAATACAAGTACAGAGACAAGTCCATTGTCAGAAGCAGTCAGAAGGTCATTATTAACTTTAACCAGAGCTGTCTCTGTGCTATGATGAACTCTAAATCCTGACTGAAAATCCTCAAATAAACTATTGTTATGTAGAAAGTCACACAACTCTTTGGCGACTACTTTCTCCAAAATCTTAGAGAGGAACGGGAGGTTAGAAATCGGTCTATAGTTGGCTAAAACCCCTGGGTCAAGAGTGGACTTTTTAAGAAGGGGTTTAATTACAGCTACTTTAAAGGACTGTGGTACATATCCTGATAATAAAGAAAGATTAATCATATCCAGTAAAGAAGTGCCAATTAAGGGAACAACTTCTTTAAGCAGCCTAGTTGGGATCGGGTCTAACAGACAGGTTGATGGCTTCGATGAAGAAATGATTGAAGTTAACTGATGAAGATCGATAGCAGAAAAACAGTCTAAATATACATCTAAGTTTACATTGACAGAAGTCCCTGAACTTGGAGAGCCACTGATAACTGTTGATGGCAATTAGGAAAATTTATTTTCCTATACAGAGACAGCAGGAAACATATTTATACAATAAGAGAAAAAAAGGAGAAAATAAAGAGTAAATCTATTAAACACACACACACACACACACACACACACACACACAGGCACACACATTAGAATGTTAAGTACTTTGATCTCATGGAACCCAGTGATGTCATAAAGTCTTTAAGTTGTGATGTCACAGGAAGAATGTGTAATAGAGACACTTTGAGGACAAATCACACCTTCAACACTTCAACCTGACTGCCACAAGAGGACTCGCAAACAAAGCATCTTCTTTTACACTTTGTTAACTCGAAGTGTCGAAAGACCCAACTAACATAACACAACATCCTTCAGAATGTCACTGAACGAAACTGCCGGTACGTTTCATTATCCTTCTGCTTTATTTCTGTGTAACCACAAGACTTTACCACCAAGAGTAATCTAATACTTCCTCTTTACAGTAGAGTTATTAACATATTTAATATCATCACATTTTTTTTATATTTTAATAGACATGGGAGAGAAAAAAATCTAAATGTACTATTTAAAGGACATTTTTATTTGAAGAAAAATAGTATGCACACAGTGTTGTGCATAACAAGTGTTATCAACAAAGGTCCCTAACTATCATATAGTTTAATGTAGCCTTTAACCTTTATGTTATGCTCTGGTGGACAAACTCAACTAACATTATCTTCTCTCTCTCTTTCTTTCGCGCAGAGGAGCTCAAGATCTATAAAGGGAGCTTACTCGCTGAGTACCACAAGGTGGAGTCCTTCCTCGGAGAGGGTGGCTTTGGCTTTGTGACCAAATGCCACAACCTTGTCACTGACAAGATGGAGGCCATCAAGGTGAATAAAAACCTTCCCTCCGTTTTTCACCAGGCTAGAGCTGAGATAGCCATACTAAAGCGGTTGCAGTGTCTGGATCCGGACACCTGCAACATCGTCAAGTGGAATGGCTATTTCTTTGACAGAGACCACGTCTGCCTCAACTTTGAACTGCTGGATCAAAGTTTATATTCATACATGGTAGGCAGAGACTTCCGGGGTCTTTCCATGGCGGAGCTGCGACCCATCCTCTTTCAGCTGGCCACAACCCTGTCCCACTTGAGGTCTATGGACATTGTACATGCTGACCTCAAGCCGGACAATGTGATGATTGTGGACAGTAAGAAGCAGCCACTTAAAGTCAAGCTTATTGACTTTGGTCTGGCACGTCCAGTATCCGCTGTGGAGCCTGGAGTCTGTGTACAGACCACATGGTACAGGGCACCGGAGGTGATGCTTCATCTACCATTTGATGAGGCTATAGACGTGTGGTCTCTGGGTCTGGTTGCTGCAGAGCTGGCAACCGGGAGCCCACTCTACCCTGGGGACACAGAGTACGATGTGCTGAGATTCATCCTTGAAACTCAGGGCCAACCGGCAGATGATGTGCTGGACCGTGGCATGGGCACTGAATATTATTTCAGAAAGCAACGCCACGGCCAACAGCGCTGGATGTTCAAGTCAGCTGAAGAGTTTGCATATGAGACGGGGGTCTATGCAAATGAGACCAGGTGCCAAAGGCTCAAGTGCCTTGATGACCTTGAGCATCTGATGATGGACAGTGACCATCAAACTGAACAGCGTCTGTTGGTTGACCTGATCAAGAGGATGCTGGAGCTTGATCCAGACCAGCGGATCAAACCCCTGGAGGTTCTGCAGCATCCTTTCTTTGCCCAGAGCCCTCCTCAGAGCTCGCCTGGCAACATCTGTGTCCAGATGCCCAAAGAGGAACCACCAACAGTGAGCCAGCAGCCTTCCTGCTATGAGACAGCAGGACCAGAGAACACTCACTGCAGGGTGGAGACAACCGCCTCCCTGGCTGCCGGATCGGAGGACAACAATGGAGAGGTGGACGTCCAGCCAAACAACAACGCTGACAACAACGGCTGGCTAAGACGTTTGGTGAGAGGAATTACGAACACCTTCTATCACTACTTCCCCATATATGGATGAGCAGCCATTAACATCAACTAGGGCAGCACGGTGGCTCAGTGGTTAGCACTGCTGCCTCACAGCAAGAAGGTCCTGGGCCTTTCTGTGAGGAGTTTGCATGTTCTCCCCGTGTATGTGTGGGTTTCCTCCGGGTGCTCCGGTTTCCTCCCACCATCAAAAACGTGTGTTACTAATTGGTAGTAATTAGTCAAATAAGTAGTAATTTGGTAACACTTTATAATAAGTACACACTATTAAGCATTAGTTAAGCATGAATAAATAATGAATTCATCATTTATAACGCATGAATACACATTAGTATGTAGTTTATAAACACAGTTAAAAATGTTTTATTCATCATTGATAAGCACATTAGTTATGGATTAGTAAATACTGAATTCATCATTTATAAAGCATGATTCTGCTGTAAATAGTCATTACTATGTGGTTTATAATCGCAGTTATAAATGTTTTACTCTTCATTGTACTGTACATTTCTGCATGCATTTGCACATCCACTATTCAGACATGTATTAATGATTAGTGACTGTGTTAGCAGATGTTCTATAAAAACTCACAACAAATTCATTTTCTAATGATGGCCTATAAACAGTTATTAATGCAGGAATTCACAGTTACAAAGCACTTACTACTCCTTAATTAAGTATTTTGCGCGAGCTCATCTAAAGTGAGCACTATCTATGGCTTATTAAGCATTTACAAATGAGATATAAAGGCTGGCAATGCCTCAAGACTCACAAAATGTTCAGTTATCTTAACAGACGAAGGAGAGACACAACACAAAGGGATATAGAACATATTGTATTGATATTTACTGCAACTTCCCAACATATTGTATGAAGACGAACAAGGGTGGTTTATGAAGACATGCTATTGTTGTGATCTTATCTGTTTGGGACGTGTACGTTGAGCTAGCAATCCCGCTCTCAGCACGTCATCAACGTGATGATGTGCTGAGAGCGGGATGTTACGTCATATTTACGTTAACTCTCAGAAGTTTCTGACAGTGCAGCCAAGGGGAGCATGGAGAAGCACATTGGAGTCGGCGGCCGTCAGCAGCACTAGTGGTGAGTATGTGTCTTTGTTTGGTAGCACACATTATGGTTGAAAGCTAACGTTAGCTTGTCACTTGACCTGCCGCTGCTAGGCACTCACCTCGCCCGGCTAGACGAGACTAGACTAGGTCGGCTTAGCCACCGCGGGCGGGTCGGTAACGTTAGTAACGTTAGTCGGGGAGCGAGAGCAAACACCTGCAGCTGCTGACAAGCTAACGTTAGCTTTCAACCATAATGTGTGCAACCAAACAAAGACACATACTCACCACTAGAGCTGCTGACGGCCGCCGACTCCAATGTGCTTCTCCATGCTCCCCTTGGCTGCACTGTCAGAAACTTCTGAGAGTTAACGTAAATATGACGTGGTAAATCATTTATTTTCCTATACAGAGACAGCAGGAAACATATTTATAAAATAAGAGAAAAAAAGGAGAAAATAAAGAGTAAATCTATTAAACACACACACACACACACACACACACACAGGCACACACATTAGAATGTTAAGTACTTTGATCTCATGGAACCCAGTGATGTCATAAAGTCTTTAAGTTGTGATGTCACAGGAAGAATGTGTAATAGAGACACTTTGAGGACAAATCACACCTTCAACACTTCAACCTGACTGCCACAAGAGGACTCGCAAACAAAGCATCTTCTTTTACACTTTGTTAACTCGAAGTGTCGAAAGACCCAACTAACATAACACAACATCCTTCAGAATGTCACTGAACGAAACTGCCGGTACGTTTCATTATCCTTCTGCTTTATTTCTGTGTAACCACAAGACTTTACCACCAAGAGTAATCTAATACTTCCTCTTTACAGTAGAGTTATTAACATATTTAATATCATCACATATTTTTTTATATTTTAATAGACATGGGAGAGAAAAAATCTAAATGTACTATTTAAAGGACATTTTTATTTGAAGAAAAATAGTATGCACACAGTGTTGTGCATAACAAGTGTTATCAACAAAGGTCCCTAACTATCATATAGTTTAATGTAGCCTTTAACCTTTATGTTATGCTCTGGTGGACAAACTCAACTAACATTATCTTCTCTCTCTTTCTTTCGCGCAGAGGAGCTCAAGATCTATAAAGGGAGCTTACTCGCTGAGTGCCACAAGGTGGAGTCCTTCCTCGGAGAGGGTGGCTTTGGCTTTGTGACCAAATGCCACAACCTTGTCACTGACAAGATGGAGGCCATCAAGGTGAATAAAAACCTTCCCTCCGTTTTTCACCAGGCTAGAGCTGAGATAGCCATACTAAAGCGGTTGCAGTGTCTGGATCCGGACACCTGCAACATCGTCAAGTGGAATGGCTATTTCTTTGACAGAGACCACGTCTGCCTCAACTTTGAACTGCTGGATCAAAGTTTATATTCATACATGGTAGGCAGAGACTTCCCGGGGTCTTTCCATGGCGGAGCTGCGACCCATCCTCTTTCAGCTGGCCACAACCCTGTCCCACTTGAGGTCTATGGACATTGTACATGCTGACCTCAAGCCGGACAATGTGATGATTGTGGACAGTAAGAAGCAGCCACTTAAAGTCAAGCTTATTGACTTTGGTCTGGCACGTCCAGTATCCGCTGTGGAGCCTGGAGTCTGTGTACAGACCACATGGTACAGGGCACCGGAGGTGATGCTTCATCTACCATTTGATGAGGCTATAGACGTGTGGTCTCTGGGTCTGGTTGCTGCAGAGCTGGCAACCGGGAGCCCACTCTACCCTGGGGACACAGAGTACGATGTGCTGAGATTCATCCTTGAAACTCAGGGCCAACCGGCAGATGATGTGCTGGACCGTGGCATGGGCACTGAATATTATTTCAGAAAGCAACGCCACGGCCAACAGCGCTGGATGTTCAAGTCACCTGAACAGTTTGCATATGAGACGGGGGTCTATGCAAATGAGACCAGGTGCCAAAGGCTCAAGTGCCTTGATGACCTTGAGCATCTGATGATGGACAGTGACCATCAAACTGAACAGCGTCTGTTGGTTGACCTGATCAAGAGGATGCTGGAGCTTGATCCAGACCAGCGGATCAAACCCCTGGAGGTTCTGCAGCATCCTTTCTTTGCCCAGAGCCCTCCTCAGAGCTCGCCTGGCAACATCTGTGTCCAGATGCCCAAAGAGGAACCACCAACAGTGAGCCAGCAGCCTTCCTGCTATGAGACAGCAGGACCAGAGAACACTCACTGCAGGGTGGAGACAACCGCCTCCCTGGCTGCCGGATCGGAGGACAACAATGGAGAGGTGGACGTCCAGCCAAACAACAACGCTGACAACAACGGCTGGCTAAGACGTTTGGTGAGAGGAATTACGAACACCTTCTATCACTACTTCCCCATATATGGATGAGCAGCCATTAACATCAACTAGGGCAGCACGGTGGCTCAGTGGTTAGCACTGCTGCCTCACAGCAAGAAGGTCCTGGGCCTTTCTGTGAGGGTTTGCATGTTCTCCCCGTGTATGTGTGGGTTTCCTCCGGGTGCTCCGGTTTCCTCCCACCATCAAAAAACGTGTGTTACTAATTGGTAGTAATTAGTCAAATAAGTAGTAATTTGGTAACACTTTATAATAAGTACACACTATTAAGCATTAGTTAAGCATGAATAAATAATGAATTCATCATTTATAACGCATGAATACACATTAGTATGTAGTTTATAAACACAGTTAAAAATGTTTTATTCATCATTGATAAGCACATTAGTTATGGATTAGTAAATACTGAATTCATCATTTATAAAGCATGATTCTGCTGTAAATAGTCATTACTATGTGGTTTATAATCGCAGTTATAAATGTTTTACTCTTCATTGTACTGTACATTTCTGCATGCACTTGCACATCCACTATTCAGACATGTATTAATGATTAGTGACTGTGTTAGCAGATGTTCTATAAAAACTCACAACAAATTCATTTTCTAATGATGGCCTATAAACAGTTATTAATGCAGGAATTCACAGTTACAAAGCACTTACTACTCCTTAATTAAGTATTTTGCGCGAGCTCATCTAAAGTGAGCACTATCTATGGCTTATTAAGCATTTACAAATGAGATATAAAGGCTGGCAATGCCTCAAGACTCACAAAATGTTCAGTTATCTTAACAGACGAAGGAGAGACACAACACAAAGGGATATAGAACATATTGTATTGATATTTACTGCAACTTCCCAACATATTGTATGAAGACGAACAAGGGTGGTTTATGAAGACATGCTATTGTTGTGATCTTATCTGTTTGGGACGTGTACGTTGAGCTAGCAATCCCGCTCTCAGCACGTCATCAACGTGATGATGTGCTGAGAGCGGGATGTTACGTCATATTTACGTTAACTCTCAGAAGTTTCTGACAGTGCAGCCAAGGGGAGCATGGAGAAGCACATTGGAGTCGGCGGCCGTCAGCAGCACTAGTGGTGAGTATGTGTCTTTGTTTGGTAGCACACATTATGGTTGAAAGCTAACGTTAGCTTGTCACTTGACCTGCCGCTGCTAGGCACTCACCTCGCCCGGCTAGACGAGACTAGACTAGGTCGGCTTAGCCACCGCGGGCGGGTCGGTAACGTTAGTAACGTTAGTCGGGGAGCGAGAGCAAACACCTGCAGCTGCTGACAAGCTAACGTTAGCTTTCAACCATAATGTGTGCAACCAAACAAAGACACATACTCACCACTAGAGCTGCTGACGGCCGCGACTCCAATGTGCTTCTCCATGCTCCCCTTGGCTGCACTGTCAGAAACTTCTGAGAGTTAACGTAAATATGACGTGGTAAATCATTTATTTTCCTATACAGAGACAGCAGGAAACATATTTACAAAATAAGAGAAAAAAAGGAGAAAATAAAGAGTAAATCTATTAAAACACATTTTTCACACACACACACACACACACACACACACACACACACACACACAGGCACACACATTAGAATGTTAAGTACTTTGATCTCATGGAACCCAGTGATGTCATAAAGTCTTTAAGTTGTGATGTCACAGGAAGAATGTGTAATAGAGACACTTTGAGGACAAATCACACCTTCAACACTTCAACCTGACTGCCACAAGAGGACTCGCAAACAAAGCATCTTCTTTTACACTTTGTTAACTCGAAGTGTCGAAAGACACAACTAACATAACACAACATCCTTCAGAATGTCACTGAACGAAACTGCCGGTACGTTTCATTATCCTTCTGCTTTATTTCTGTGTAACCACAAGACTTTACCACCAAGAGTAATCTAATACTTCCTCTTTACAGTAGAGTTATTAACATATTTAATATCATCACATATTTTTTAATATTTTAATAGACATGGGAGAGAAAAAATCTAAATGTACTATTTAAAGGACATTTTTATTTGAAGAAAAATAGTATGCACACAGTGTTGTGCATAACAAGTGTTATCAACAAAGGTCCCTAACTATCATATAGTTTAATGTAGCCTTTAACCTTTATGTTATGCTCTGGTGGACAAACTCAACTAACATTATCTTCTCTCTCTTTCTTTCGCGCAGAGGAGCTCAAGATCTATAAAGGGAGCTTACTCGCTGAGTGCCACAAGGTGGAGTCCTTCCTCGGAGAGGGTGGCTTTGGCTTTGTGACCAAATGCCACAACCTTGTCACTGACAAGATGGAGGCCATCAAGGTGAACAAAAATCATCCCTCCGTTTTTCACCAGGCTAGAGCTGAGATAGCCATACTAAAGCGGTTGCAGTGTCTGGATCCGGACACCTGCAACATCGTCAAGTGGAATGGCTATTTCTTTGACAGAGACCACGTCTGCCTCAACTTTGAACTGCTGGATCAAAGTTTATATTCATACATGGTAGGCAGAGACTTCCGGGGGTCTTTCCATGGCGGAGCTGCGACCCATCCTCTTTCAGCTGGCCACAACCCTGTCCCACTTGAGGTCTATGGACATTGTACATGCTGACCTCAAGCCGGACAATGTGATGATTGTGGACAGTAAGAAGCAGCCACTTAAAGTCAAGCTTATTGACTTTGGTCTGGCACGTCCAGTATCCGCTGTGGAGCCTGGAGTCTGTGTACAGACCACATGGTACAGGGCACCGGAGGTGATGCTTCATCTACCATTTGATGAGGCTATAGACGTGTGGTCTCTGGGTCTGGTTGCTGCAGAGCTGGCAACCGGGGAGCCCACTCTACCCTGGGGACACAGAGTACGATGTGCTGAGATTCATCCTTGAAACTCAGGGCCAACCGGCAGATGATGTGCTGGACCGTGGCATGGGCACTGAATATTATTTCAGAAAGCAACGCCACGGCCAACAGCGCTGGATGTTCAAGTCACCTGAAGAGTTTGCATATGAGACGGGGGTCTATGCAAATGAGACCAGGTGCCAAAGGCTCAAGTGCCTTGATGACCTTGAGCATCTGATGATGGACAGTGACCATCAAACTGAACAGCGTCTGTTGGTTGACCTGATCAAGAGGATGCTGGAGCTTGATCCAGACCAGCGGATCAAACCCCTGGAGGTTCTGCAGCATCCTTTCTTTGCCCAGAGCCCTCCTCAGAGCTTGCCTGGCAACATCTGTGTCCAGATGCCCAAAGAGGAACCACCAACAGTGAGCCAGCAGCCTTCCTGCTATGAGACAGCAGGACCAGAGAACACTCACTGCAGGGTGGAGACAACCGCCTCCCTGGCTGCCGGATCCGAGGACAACAATGGAGAGGTGGACGTCCAGCCAAACAACAACGCTGACAACAACGGCTGGCTAAGACGTTTGGTGAGAGGAATTACGAACACCTTCTATCACTACTTCCCCATATATGGATGAGCAGCCATTAACATCAACTAGGGCAGCACGGTGGCTCAGTGGTTAGCACTGCTGCCTCACAGCAAGAAGGTCCTGGGCCTTTCTGTGAGGAGTTTGCATGTTCTCCCGTGTATGTATGGGTTTCCTCCGGGTGCTCCGGTTTCCTCCCACCATCAAAAACGTGTGTTACTAATTGGTAGTAATTAGTCAAATAAGTAGTAATTTGGTAACACTTTATAATAAGTACACACTATTAAGCATTAGTTAAGCATGAATAAATAATGAATTCATCATTTATAACGCATGAATACACATTAGTATGTAGTTTATAAACACAGTTAAAAATGTTTTATTCATCATTGATAAGCACATTAGTTATGGATTAGTAAATACTGAATTCATCATTTATAAAGCATGATTCTGCTGTAAATAGTCATTACTGTGTGGTTTATAATCGCAGTTATAAATGTTTTACTCTTCATTGTGTGACAAGTTGGACATTGATACTCTTTAGACTGTTGTGCAGGGGAAGCTGAAAATACATTTATTAAGAGTGTTTATTTTCATTGTTATTTAATCCTAACATGTAAAAATTCTAATATTCAAAGTATTTCCAACTTAACCTGTGATCTACAGACTGGTCTCAGTCCTGTACTCTGAGAACAATTACTTTAGTCTCCCCCCCCCACCCGGGGAAATTCCCCCCTCCTCTCTTTTTTTTCTTTTAATTCCCCCCAAAAAAAACAACTTATTTTTTTTTTTTTTTTTTTTTCCCCTTTTTTTTTTGGGAAAAAAATTTTCCTTTTTTTTTTTTTTCCTCCTTTCCCCCCACTATTCAGACATGTATTAATGAGTAGTGACTGTGTTAGCAGATGTTCTATAAAAACTCACAACAAATTCATTTTCTAATGATGGCCTATAAACAGTTATTAATGCAGGAATTCACAGTTACAAAGCACTTACTAATCCTTAATTAATTATTTTGCGCGAGCTCATCTAAAGTGAGCACTATCTATGGCTTATTAAGCATTTACAAATGAGATATAAAGGCTGGCAATGCCTCAAGACTCACAAAATGTTCAGTTATCTTAACAGACGAAGGAGAGACACAACACAAAGGGATATAGAACATATTGTATTGATATTTACTGCAACTTCCCAACATATTGTATGAAGACAAACAAGGGTGGTTTATGAACACATGCTATTGTTGTGATCTTATCTGTTTGGGACGTGTACTTGAGCTCCGCTCTCAGCACGTCATCATTGTGATGACGTGCTGAGAGCGGGATGTTACGTCATATTTACGTTAACTCAGAATTTCTGACAGTGGCCAAGGGGAGCATGGAGAAGCAATTAGTCGGCGGCCGTCGCGGCTCTATGAGAGTATGTGTCTTTGTTTGTAGCACACATTATGGTTGAAAGCTAACGTTAGCTTGTCACTTGACACTAACGACTAACGTTACTAACGTTACCGACCCGCCCGCGGTGGCTAACCGACCTGCCGCTGCTAGGCACTCACCTCGCCCAGCTAGACGAGACTAGGACTAGGTCGGCTTAGCCACCGCGGGCGGGTCGGTAACGTTAGTAACGTTAGTCGGGGAGCGAGAGCAAACACCTGCAGCTGCTGACAAGCTAACGTTAGCTTTCAACCATAATGTGTGCAACCAAACAAAGACACATACTCTCCACTAGTGCTGCTGACGGCCGCCGACTCCAATGTGCTTCTCCATGCTCCCCTTGGCTGCACTGTCAGAAACTTCTGAGAGTTAACGTAAATATGACGTGGTAAATCATTTATTTTCCTATACAGAGACAGCAGGAAACATATTTACAAAATAAGAGAAAAAAAGGAGAAAATAAAGAGTAAATCTATTAAACATTATGTCTGTGTGTGTTTGTGTGTGCGCACATGTGTGCACGCACACACACACACACACACACACACACACAGGCACACACATTAGAATGTTAAGTACTTTGATCTCATGGAACCCAGTGATGTCATAAAGTCTTTAAGTTGTGATGTCACAGGAAGAATGTGTAATAGAGACACTTTGAGGACAAATCACACCTTCAACACTTCAACCTGACTGCCACAAGAGGACTCGCAAACAAAGCATCTTCTTTTACACTTGGTTAACTCGAAGTGTCGAAAGACACAACTAACATAACACAACATCCTTCAGAATGTCACTGAACGAAACTGCCGGTACGTTTCATTATCCTTCTGCTTTATTTCTGTGTAACCACAAGACTTTACCACCAAGAGTAATCTAATACTTCCTCTTTACAGTAGAGTTATTAACATATTTAATATCATCACATATTTTTTTATATTTTAATAGACATGGGAGAGAAAAAATCTAAATGTACTATTTAAAGGACATTTTTATTTGAAGAAAAATAGTATGCACAGTGTTGTGCATAACAAGTGTTATCAACAAAGGTCCCTAACTATCATATAGTTTAATGTAGCCTTTAACCTTTATGTTATGCTCTGGTGGACAAACTCAACTAACATTATCTTCTCTCTCTTTCTTTCGCGCAGAGGAGCTCAAGATCTATAAAGGGAGCTTACTCGCTGAGTGCCACAAGGTGGAGTCCTTCCTCGGAGAGGGTGGCTTTGGCTTTGTGACCAAATGCCACAACCTTGTCACTGACAAGATGGAGGCCATCAAGGTGAACAAAAATCATCCCTCCGTTTTTCACCAGGCTAGAGCTGAGATAGTCATACTAAAGCAGTTGCAGTGTCTGGATCCGGACACCTGCAACATCGTCAAGTGGAATGGCTATTTCTTTGACAGAGACCACGTCTGCCTCAACTTTGAACTGCTGGATCAAAGTTTATATTCATACATGGTAGGCAGAGACTTCCGGGGTCTTTCCATGGCGGAGCTGCGACCTATCCTCTTTCAGCTGGCCACAACCCTGTCCCACTTGAGGTCTATGGACATTGTACATGCTGACCTCAAGCCGGACAATGTGATGATTGTGGACAGTAAGAAGCAGCCACTTAAAGTCAAGCTTATTGACTTTGGTCTGGCACGTCCAGTATCCGCTGTGGAGCCTGGAGTCTGTGTACAGACCACATGGTACAGGGCACCGGAGGTGATGCTTCATCTACCATTTGATGAGGCTATAGACGTGTGGTCTCTGGGTCTGGTTGCTGCAGAGCTGGCAACCGGGAGCCCACTCTACCCTGGGGACACAGAGTACGATGTGCTGAGATTCATCCTTGAAACTCAGGGCCAACCGGCAGATGATGTGCTGGACCGTGGCATGGGCACTGAATATTATTTCAGAAAGCAACGCCACGGCCAACAGCGCTGGATGTTCAAGTCACCTGAACAGTTTGCATATGAGACGGGGGTCTATGCAAATTGGAACCCTAACCCCAACCCTACTGCTTACCCTAACGGCAGTGCAGTTTCTTCATTTGGACCCAAGCTTGACAAGTTTGTTAAGAGCCCTGGCCTAAACACATCTAAGTGCCAATATTCAGTCGCTGTCATAGCGTCAACTACTGGCAACAAGTAGTAAGCCTTTTGTGGTGATTGTATCGTAGGTCCGACAATGTTATAGGAGAAAGATGTTAAATAAGTGGAATATTTAGTTTTTAAATTCAGTCGAAAGATGTAGTTTGTTTGAGATGCGGTTAAAAGCAAACTAAACCTCTGCACACTGGCTTTTTTTTTTTTTCAAATTACTGTACTATTTATTATGTTGCTCTGATATGTTAACTTGTATTAGGAAAATTTTTACTTAAATTATTTTACATCTTGTTTGGTTCCATCACTATGAATTATTTGCACTTTTCTGCCCACTTTTGAATATGTGCTATGCAGTTTTGGTTTCCATAATTTCTGTACTGTGTGGTACTGCAGCTTAAAGATCCCCATCAGACATGTGTTAAGACTTATCAAAGTACTCTGCTTGGAACAATAATGTGTATCTGATATGTTTTTGTTTGACAAAAGTTTTGACAAATCATTTCCTCATTTGTAGTAATGTGTTAAAACATGTTCCAAAGCACAGGTATAGCCCTTGATTACAGACTAAAATAACTTGATGCTTTTTTAAAGTGTAATAGGAGTCATGTGACATCATGTGATCGTAATGGCTTGTGTAGCTTTTTTAATCCAGTAATTTTTCCTCACTCTCTTGTCTGATGAGTTGCATTAATACGAGGGCTTTTGGTCTGAAGAGTGTGTGTGGGCGTATGTACGTGTGATTACACTGAGCTGTAGCTGAAAGAGAGGACAAAGGTGCTTTAAACCCCACGTGACTGCAATCAGGGAAAAATGACTAGTGAGAACTAGAATCCACACACACATAACCGGGTCATTGATCCGCATGGCTTGGCTGCCTTACAGAGGATTGTGGGGAGGGACATACGCACACATAAACCGGCATACACATGAACACAAACAAACATAGTGAGACAAAATATACAGCCTAGTTGTGGTGGAGTGAAGCTTCATGCATACACACACACACACACACACAGACCGTCATCCTATTACGGATTTTGCTTCACTTTTCCTTCCTGCATAATCACGACAACTCCGGTTCACAGGTATTTTTCTCTCGCTCACAGCCATCAAGGGAATACAACTGGTACTTCTATCTCTCTACATACCGTCAAAAATACATTTTGCCAAAAGACACAGACATGTCGAAATTGACAAAGGGAAACTCATCTCTTCCAGCTTGGAAGAAAGAATGATTTCCAAGAGTGGGAGAAAACGTTAGCAAAGCTGTCACAGCTCATCACGGCGTGTCACGCTCACGCAGGACAACTGGCGATGGCAGGGAATCAGGCTGTCGGCCAAATGTTAGCCTGCAGGACATGAACACACAAAGCAGTGGACAGTCAGTGGGCCTGATTCACCCACTGATTGAGGCAAAATGTGCACAACTCTGAAAGAAAATCCTGAAATGCTCTGAAGTCAAATGTAGTGCAAATACATGTGACAGAAGGCAATAACGCAGTAAGAATTATTTACGTATCATGAAGAGACTGATATATTTACACCTTTTCAACATCTTGCATAGTTTAAATTAATGAGTTATTCAATCCTTTATTAATGCTTCTTGGTTGAATTTGCAATTTCATATTTAGTCATTTGGTATAAGATAGCTGCCTGATCCACAATTGTAAAAGTGGTAACAGTTCAAGGCATTATTGGGATGCATAAAGTAGATTTTTTCTTCACACCCAAATATACTCAGTAGCCAGATTTTTAGGCCCACTACACTAAAACGAATGCAATCTAATCAAAAACTATTGCAATAGCTCCTACTCTTGTTGAACAGTCTGCTGTTTGATACCCTACTAACAATCAAAGTGACCATGCTAAAAATATAACCTCCCTAGCAGATACAAAAGCATACAAGACAATCCCTGTTGCTTCTTTGTAATGAGCTAAAGGCTCACCAGACCACTAACACACATTTTAACAAGGCTACACAACTTGGAAACAAAGTTTTTTAGCCCAAGCTCTCACTGCAGAATGTCTCTGCCCAGCATCTTTTAAATTCTTTCTCTGCAGTTCACCTTTTTTTCTGACTCACTTCTCACTTTGTATAATTGGACAAATTAGACTTGTGATAGAGCTGTTTATCTACAGTTTCTCCATCATTAATCCATCTCTGTAAACGACCACATTACAACTATAGGGTATTTTAAAGTTATGACATTTTCAAACCTATATACACATTCATTCCATACCAACAGGGCAAAATACCAAGAATGGCTGTATAAATCAGAACGTACCAATAAATGAGTATAGTCATACAGAACACAATGATTACAGGCAGTCAAAAATGTAATTAACCTCAGTGCTCCATGGTAAACAGAATTTAAAGTACAAAGACAGTGAGTGGAGGCATGTTTGTATATAATATATCCATAACTTCGAACAGAAAGAATTGTGGCAGAAGCTATGTTTTTCTATGCCTCAAAAGAAAAGCTATTTATTTAAGTTTTTACACCAATTGTGTTATCGCTTTCAAATCCCAGATATATATACTCAGAAAAAGACTTTATCTACACTTTAAAAGTTGGTGACAAGTGGTATCTTTTTCTTAAAATGTGTGAACATTAATTTAGTTTCTTCAGCATTTTATTTATTTCAAATCAATAACGCCCGAGATGGTGGAGAGCAATCAATAACAGTGTTGTCTGCATAAAAGTGACAATTTGAGGAACATAATATGGCAGCTGTACTTGTACTTGTTTTCTACAACCAGATTGATAGATCTAAAGGATATTATTAGTGGTCAAATATTCAAACTGAATTAATACTATTTTGTCGTTGTGTGTGTACATCACACATCCAGAGGCCAGCTCCTACTACAAAGCACTGCCTAATTTACCAATAAATAATTAAGGAGAGAGAGTGAGCTTCTTCTTCAAGAGACTGACATGAAGTGTGCAGGAGGAGGCAGATAAGTGCAAGGTCACCCAACACACAATAAAAATGCAGAGGAAATTATTATTTTTTTTTTTTCCCCATTAATTAAAATATGTATAAAAAATATTTAGAGAATACATTATTTTTCATGTGCACATTGAAACGTGCATTAATGTGAAGCCACTATAAATCATGTGACCCTCAATGCTGTTAGAGCCAATTAGGGGTGAAGGAAATTACTGCAGGATATTTTGAGCGAGTCACAGACAGTCAAATTAACTAAGAAAGCATCTCATTGTTAAGGATGACTCCATTAATGAAGGCAACTCAAAGGTAAGCATAGATTCATATTTAGTAGATGAAGAGGGGGAATGGTTGTACTTAATAAGATAATCCCTGTGAGGATGGGAAGATTAAGTCTTAACACCTAATGTGTTTTTACTTTGAAGACAACTAAGCATTGCAGTCAGTATTAGTGTTTTAAAAACCTTAGCCAGATAAATAATCACGATGTTACTAATTGCTGTTGAGAAAGTCTGCCAGTGCTGATACACCCAGTGGGGAACTCAACTGAAAGACATTTTGAAATTTTACTTGCTTTATTCCCCTGTGTTCCTGCCTTTGCAACAAATGGCTTCCATCAGTGAATAACTACATATTTATATGCCATGATATGAAGAGAAACAACAAGTTTCTACTGTGTGCAAACTTCTTATTTCCCAATATGGCAGTTTTTATAAGATCAAAGATTCTGTTGTGGATGAAAAATTAGCAGCACTGTGATGCTGTACTTGAGCTCAATGCTAATAAGAACAAGCCAACATTTTCACAAAGACAATAACATGCTGATGTTTAGCACCTTATGGTTACTATCTTCACCCTTTTAGTTTAGAATGTTTGATGATAAGCACTGAAAATAAATCACACTTGAGGCTTACAGGAATATTAAAAAAAGGATTGGACAATTAAAAACAATGATGGCACTAGATGACAAGTTATGGGCTCATCAATGTCAATACAAGTTATCCATTGGTGAACATGAATGGCTGTTCAAAATGTCATGGCAGTCCATCCAATAGCTGTCAAGATAGTTCTCCCAAATGAACAGACATCAACCTGATGGGAGCGCTAGAAGAAGAGTAAGAGGAACGGTAAAATCAGTAGGATTGCTACTTTGTTCACAATACGCATCATAACATTTTATGGCAATCCATCTACTGGTTGTTGAGAAATTTCAGTCAGGACCAAAGTGGTAGACCAACCGGCTGATAGCGCCATGCATAAATATTTCATGGCTCTGTAAACGCTGATCTTTTGCACTTTATTTTACAGTTAATGGTCAACGACATATGTGCACATGTGTGTTCCTGCAATGAGATGGGACAATATGGAGAATATTTGAAGGGTTCATTTGCAAAAACATATCTCTCTTTTTTTTCCCTAAATCATGTTCTTTTGTGCACTCCAGGGAATATCAATCAAAAACTGGTATTGGTTTATTCATTTTAAAAATGTTTTTTAATCTTTTTTGTTTGTTTGTTTTTGCAAATGAACTCTTCAAACATGCAGACAATCATTCATTTCAAACATGTACAGTGTGTAACTTGTCCGCCATACTGCGGCCCGGTCAAGAAATCTGACTTTTCAAAGATGTGATGTAACCATGTGAAACAGCCTCTTATCCAATCAGCTTCCACAGTGAGCACCTCCGGCAAAAGCGCACGTCGTACGGGGACGGAGACCCATCCGCAGCAATCTGCTTTGAGACGAATAAAACAGGACAACACAAAAGATTAGAGAAGAGAAATGAGAGAGGAGATGAGAAGGAGAAAAGAAAGGCCTGAAAATTACAAATACAGTGTAGGCAGTAACAAGGACAATGATGAAAGAAAGAGTGGAGGGAAGGGAGGAGGGAGAGAATATGTAGAGGAATCTGAGTAATGAGATAGAAGCTAGATGGATGGCAAGATCAAGAAGAGTGGAACAAGAAGCAAGAGTCACTTTGTTTAATGCAACCTTTATGAAATTCGGAAACATCCTATTAACAACATTATAAATGACTGAAAAATAATCTAATAAAAATGATTATTAAAGCTAGTTTGCTGTAAACAAATATTTTCTCGCTGTCTCTGCCTTTCACAAAGGAAATGAGATTACAACAATTTCACAGTTAATGGAGTGCCAAGTCTTGGCCCCAGTTATGATAGGAAGTCTCCAGAAGTATGCAGTGGACATATTGTATTCAGTTTGTATGGAGGAAGGAAAGATGGGAGTAAGCACAGTGGGAAAAAAGGGTGAGGTGTGATAAGGACATTAGGCTAGTTGCTGTATACATATGCTGAATCTGCTTTAGGAAACTTTGCACTTTGGTGACCTCAAGAGGAAGACCTCCTATATAATACATCATTTCTGAAAGCATAAAGATCACCTTCCAGAAAACGTTATTTAACATCAGTATCCTGCACACTCTTGGTAGCCAATCAGATATATTTGGGAAGTGCAGCTTTCTCTGGACACTGTGCATTATTACTTGTGTTGGCACAGTAATGTCCCTTATTTATAAAGTACCTTTAATGAAAAGGTTGTTCTTAGGCGTGGTTCATTCATTAATGACTTATTTTAGTCCCTAATAGCACCTACGGAAGATTTGAAGGTTACTGTCACTAACAAGTACCTAGTTATCTGGACGATGGGCTGGTGTAACAAAGGTATGTTAGACTGGTCTTAACTTTAGCTCCTAATTCAACTAATCACATGATGATGTTAGAATGTGAAAGAAAAGTGTGTCCGTGGAAAGGAAACATTATGATAGTGTTGTTTATCACATCATTTCCACTTAATCTCTACCCCTGGTGTGTCACAGACACTTGTCTTTATCACACGTATGTGTTTTTGGTTGCAAGAGGTCCCTCACTGATGCTATCTTCGGGTTCAACATTCATGTTTTGCCCAATTGGACAAGTGGCTCCGAAATCTACTTGACCGAGGTACATTTTCACTTGCCCCCAAACAAATCGTTTTATTTATTAGTGGTTACTTAACGTGTTTTTGAAAAACAGAGGCTTTGGGTCCCTGGGAGACTCAGCAATCAGCTATGTTGGCTCTGATTGGTTGTTTTTGTTCGGGCCTGGTGGATTCTTGCAAATTCCAGTAGGAGCACTAGCTAGAGGAACCAGGATATAGTGAATGTTGCATCAAATATGACAAAAAGTTATTTTTATAAAAGTTAGCCTACCTACTGCAGCTTTAAAACATACACACACATAAATCGAAAAGAAAAAAAGAAAGAATTACATATTGTAGTTGGATCACTGTGATCACTGTGAACAGCCGCTAGCTGTTTACCCCTGATTCTGGTCTTTATGCTGAGTTAGGCTAATCACCTCCTGATTCCTGCTCTGTTTTTTGTCTCTGACATGAGAGTGGTATTGAACTTCTCATTTAAATGTTCATGATGTTGAATTTGTTTAAGCAAATACAACTTGACAAAAACACACTTATCACGGACAAACACATCTAGAATGGACTCATACTTAGCTTTTAGTGTTAATTCAAGCTGGATGTACCCTATTTATGTTATATTCAACTCTATCAAGTAACTAGACTGCAGCAACTTGACATATTTGTGTAAAGACACCTGTCTGAAGTCAAACTTTTGGTCAGATATCTTATTAATAGACAAGCCTAAGCCTTTGCAGCAGAACATAAGTTTCTAATAGTCAGGATCTAAGGAACAACCCAATACAAAGTCATCAAGTAAATGGTTTTCAAATGTGATTCTCTATGTAAATAAGTCTGTAGGAGAGGGAGAAAACTGAGGCAGACAAAGTAGGAAGGGAACAAAATGACAAGGATATGAAAAGGCAAAAGAGAGGAGAGCAGTTAATTGAGGGCAGCAGAAGAGTGTCAGCGTGAAGAGACAGAGAGAGAGAAAGACAGAGAGAGGCGAGGATTTGGATAACAACCACAGGAATCAAATGTGTGAACCTCTTTCTAACACTGCATTCTGGCTACATCTACCATCTGATGTTCTTAATGGAGGCTTCATGCACAAGTGGTCACAAATAAATTCTGTGTACTATGCACAATAAGTTAAAGTAATAATGAAATGTCATGTGGTATTAGCTGCGTCCACACAGTAACACAATGTCTTTATATTCTTATTTTATTCTCCAGGTGGCCTCACAGGAAATGTTTATTCATGAATTACTACAGCAACTGTGTCTTTAGCAAGCCCTGAACAAAACCTGTTTGACTGGAGAAAAACATGGAAAAGTATTGTGTGTAGAGAGCCATTTCAACAGGATACTGTTTGAGGTCTTTTATTGTATGCAACACAAATGAAAAGCATTTCTATGAAATTGTGCCACACAAACTCAAACTAGAATGGCTGCAGCATGTGTGCTGTGGTTTATGTGTATGCAGGTCAGTGATGACCCCCTCCCGCAATGGTGCTGCTCTTAGCAGGATGTCAGGCACACAAACATAGAAAACCCGGTCAATTTAAAAAACTAAAATACCCTGTGCAGACTCTGGATCATGAAAAAACATAAAAAAAGAAACAATAACTATGTAGCCTATTTACCCATGGTAGAAGCACTAAGGGAAAAGGGCCAAACACACAAGACAACAACACTGGGCAGGCGAGACACTCTGCTTCTGAAGCACTCTAGGTGGGATTTGAAGACACACCGATGATAGAGCCAAACCATATCGCAGACACAAGTCATTGGTATTGCTAAAACATTATATTTTCTTTCTTGCCTTTACTGGTAGCTGGCTGTGCAGACAGTTTTGGTTTTATTTGTCTGATTTCACACACACTTTTCACAGCAGATGGGTTGACCTGTCAGTGCAGGAAAAGCACAGATGTAAAGCAATAACACTGACAAATACATTCTTTTTAGGTCGTTTGGTTCCAGTGACCCTGGTGCAGTGCATGCAGGGTCACTGCCATGGCTCACTGGGAAATGTAATTAAACTAAGCCATTGTTAAAGATATTACAACTAAAATGTCCTCAAATGACAATTTAATTTGTTGTTCTCACAGCGTTGAACAAGGACAACAGCAGTATCTGAGTTCCTGTTACTTTGGGTCATCCACAGGCCGTGCTGCCAGCAGTTTTTAGAGGGACTATTTCTTTAGTAGAAAGTAGTTCCAATGAAAGCTGTTCACAGCTGCATCTGCAGGTTATCCAGAGTAAATGAAACAGGATACATTCAGGAGAATTTTACTATTTTCTGATATTAAAACCTTAAGTTTTAATATCCATTGGAAGATATATTTGTGATTGACCGAAGTACCAAGAACCAGCTCAATATAATTTAGTTTTGCATCTCCTCTCTCACACTTCTCCTTTGGCAGACAATTTTCTGAGTAATACACTGCCAGGCCAACCACGGTTAACAGATTGCCCCCGTGCTGGGGCCTGGCTGAGGGTGCTACCTGTATATTTGTGACATCACAACCTTATGGAAAAGGTCTAAAAACACAGTTTCTGAATACGGGTTGTGTGCATTCTCTCCGTAGACTGAGCGTGAGAGAGCACCCAGACCTGATTTATAATGACAAAAGACATGGAAATCTCACTTTCTATGATACGGGACCTTTAATTTGAGTCCTCTTTGAGAAGCAGCTTCAGCCTGACTATTTTCTTCACACTTCTAAAATACAATAAATGAAAATGTGATGAGATAGCTTTCCTGGGACTGACTTTTTTGAGCTAAATGTAATGCCAGAGCTAACTATGCTTGATAGAAAGATTTGGTGTGACACACTGTTAGAATGTGAGAGTGTGCCTTTATTGAACTTCTGGCCTTAACAGCATCCTTCACCTCCCTCCACTCACCTCTGCTACGCTCCTTTCCTCACAACTTATAGGTACCATTAAAATGCACGTACTCTCTTTCACTCGCAAACACACTGTAAACCCAGGAAGGGTATATGTGCCATTAAATTGTATGGGCCAGTGCCTTGATCCAAGGACAAGCCTGCTGGCCTTTTTTACAGCTCAATATGTACCAGCCGCTCAAGTGTGAGGGTGTATCATCGCTGCCATCTTCGCAATCATCAAATACGCCAATATAAAGTGGGTCGCAAGGAGTACAGGGTGCAGCCAAGGCTGTTATCATCTTACGTCAATGTGCGGAGGGTAAATTGTTGCATGGTTGACATTTCAGCGAGTGAAATGACAACTCGTAAGGATGTAAAATTGATACCATGCAAGGAGAGTTTGTCTTTACAAGAAGGGATTACTGCCCAAAACGGGGGAAATTCCCAGGAAATGCACTTAGTTCTCGAAGAAACTGAAATGGATCAAAGCTTTTCTAGTAACTAAAGTAACAGATTTATCTATGGGCGACATCAGGTATTAGTCAAGGGCTGAAAAGTTTCCAAAAATGTGCCTCATTAATTAAGGCCCTGACACATTCCTCCATCATAGCTAGGTTTACAGATACAACTGGCCACCCTTACATGCGTGTGTACACCCATGTGGCCGCCCACTCTCCCTCTCTCTCTCTCTCTCTCTCTCTCTCTCTCACACACACACACACACACACACACACACACACACACACACAGAGTGGCTGATCTTTCATCAGTCTACATAATTATGTTTGGGTTAATGCAGATGAATGGAGCTGTCTGAAAACAAACCACTGAGTCACAGGCATGCACATTTATTTACACACTACAACTGTGCCCATTAGAAAAGAATGATTTTTATAACAATATTAAATAGCGATTAAATGTATGGAACCTATGAAATCCTATTATAGCCTTAGGACATTTCATTGATCTATGTAGTAGCTAAACCTGTCCTTACCACTGATGGGTAGTTTCAATGAAGAAGAATGAAGCAGAAAGGGGCCGGTACCCACCAGTACTGAGTACCGAGAATCCGTGAATTTGGGTACTCGCACCTTTTTTTTGGTAATTTACACCTTTGTTACAACTAGTCTTCTCTAAAGGTGGGGATTGAGCGTAGAAGAGTGTGTGAGGAGCTCCTCTACTGCAGGTGGCTGGAGAGGAGCCATCTGACTTTAGGAATAGTAGTTTTTAGAAAACTACAGGTGAGCAAAACCCTAACCATGCACATCATGTGCAAGTGAGTGTGCACATTTTCCCCCATACAACAAAGCATCAAAGAGGAGAATGGATTTTAGTGTGATGTGTTTGTGTCCTCATTAAAAAGGGAATCATTTTGTAGCAGCTAAACAGCACATTAATACATTTATTTGTGACCACAAAAATGTGTTTATGGAAACACCAGAAATTTGAAAAACAAACCTCGTCTCTGGAACAGCTTTCCTGAGGACAGCACAGTGTTGATATTTTTAAAAGCCAACACATTGAAAGCCAGACTAAAAAGTCTGGCTTTCAATTGATTTTCATTTATTTATTTATTTATGTCATTATTATTATTATTATTATTATTTTTAATGCAGTATTACTAGTGGTATTTACCTGTTTTATTATCTGATCGCCTTCATTCTATTTACAGTTTAATCATTTTTCTTTATTACTCTGTTTACTTTGTGTATTTATTTATTTATTTATACATCTTACTCTGTTTTAGTACTTTGTTTATGTATTTGTACTTCTGACAGTTTCATTTGTTATGTCCTTTTCATATCCTTATCTTCATCTTTTTTCTCGTGTTTCCTCACTGCAATTTGATGAGATGGTGTTTCTTCAGTTTGTGTTTTAATTTAGTGTTTAATTGTCCACAAAAATGATGAGAAGACTGTAAACTCCCTCAAACATGTCATATTTCCATCCTGGTTCTCCTAATAGTCACACAACAGTAGTGGAAAAAAACGTTTTTTCTGGAAGTTTGGTTAAAAATTGGACTATGTTGGGATTGGATCATGTGCCAGTTTATCTACATGTCCATGGTAATGAGCTCTATTTGTAGTCACAAGAGAACAAGGAACAGTAAAGCCAAGAGTGACTTGCTACTTCAGTCATCAGAATAAACCAGCAGGGGGCAACTCCATTGGCTGCAATAAAAAAACGATACCATGCAGTCTTATGGATGAGCCGACTCCTCTCTTGATGTATTAGCTCAGTAAAACAGTTTTCAATCTCTAGTTTCAGTCTTCTTCCATACAGCATGATGTTCATTTAGTAAATGATGGTCCCATTTAGAGTAAAATAGACCATAAAGCAGGGTATGCTTTAGGGCATGGCTACCTTTCTTCTTTTCACAAAGTGCATGTTAAAAATATGTAAAATTTGTAAAATATTTTACTGTACTACTGTTTTTATTGGTAATTGTTTCCTGCTATGGACGCGTTGAAACTGTTCAGCCAATGAGAGCAGAGCAACTCGCAGTACATCACCTCCGCTGGCTCCGACAAATTGTCATGGTGACTAGCATAACACCAAACTCAAGGCTTCTGCACGGTACTCCACAAACCAATGGGTGACGTCACGATATGTTCACACTTCCTTTCTATTAAGTCAGAGTGAGCATGGAACAGACGAGAACTCAACAATGCATCTTTTAACATCATAGTTTTCTTTAATCAAGACCAAGTAAACTGAACTTCAGGTGTGAAAGTGACTTAACTTATAAAAAAAAATCTAATTTGATGATGTGTGAACAGTTTTTACTAATCACACAATTATTTGACCATATGTAGTACTCTGTTGAGCACATATAAACTGACACTACCTCACTCTAATCAAAATTGTATTGTCTTTATAGACAAATGTGAGCTAAAAATATTAAAGTGCAGACTTTGATTTCCACGCAAAAGTCTATTAGGCAGCAAGATAATAGGAGTCTGTAGAGAGAAAATGATGTATACTATATACTATATATAGTGTATACTGTGAAAATAAACGGAAGTTAGCTTAGTTAGTTTTTTTTATATATGTAATTACCAATCAAAAAAGCTTATTCTCCTCCTTTGTCCACCCTCCACTTTGCAGTTGCTGGCGTTCTATAGCTGTTATTATTCAGCTTCCTCTTCAAATATTCAATTATCATTAACCTCCATTTTCACTGGGCCAACAAGGGGGTCAGCCCCTCTCTCAGGGGTCTCAGAGGTCTTCCAGTTGTTGAATAACAATGAAAATATCTCAATTGGTTGCTATTATTCTAATAACTTCTTTGCAACCCTGGGTTAAAACGGCACAAGTAAGTTCATTCAATTGGAGTCAAGTATTTAAATGAAGTTCAGGAGGATAAACACACTCGAACGCAATTCTGCTGAATAAGCACCTTGTGTCAAATGTTACTTGCAACTTTATTTAACTGTAGTTGGAAGTTTAATGAAGTCCAGAGGGAGCTCACTTGAATGCAACTGTACTCATTGTGATTACTTCTAGGCTGCATTCATACGTGGTAACATTAGCATGAAGTGTGTGGGGAATGTGGCATGAAGACAGTCCAACAGTGTGGCAGTGTAAGGTGGTCAAATATGGACAGGAGCTGCACACGTGTCATAATGATAATGCTTACTTGAATGATTAGGAGAGTAAAAAGGTAAGTAAAATACTTAAAGTAGGCTTGTAACTGGCAGTGATCAAGTTTTTTCATTCCAGTTTGGACAAATGTACATACCCAGTGGGCAATCATGGCCACTCTGTACAGTATATCCAGTTCACCAAAAGGTGGGAAATAAACTTGATTCACTTGTGATTCCTTCTTTTACTACATTTTCAATTGATGTTTTGATCACCGACTTTTGTTTATTAATTATTGTTAATATTTTCTATATATTAAATAAATAATTATTTTTTCTTAAATTAATTAGTTAGTTATATATTTTAAGTCCTGAATTCTTATGGCACTAGCTTGATCAGCAGGAAGAGCTACATTTAGCTTTTAAAAAGTATTTTATTTACCACTATTATGTGCAGTATATCAATATCTGCTGAAATAAAACTCAGAAAGACTGACTGACATGTGACGTGCAATGTTTCTGGAAACATGAGCCATTATATATAGTCTCTAGTATCACCAATCAACTTGTTCCCATGATCTAGTGTTAAAAAAAAAAAAAAATTACTGTAATATTGATTTGCTATATCGATGATATTGTAGGATAAGCTTTTCATCTCAGCCCTAGGATGTAGTGTAGACCAGTGGTTCCCAACCAGCCTATATCTCAGCATCTGGTTCACTTATGTGGAAAAGTAAAAGTAAAGTCAATTAATAAACAATAAACAGAACAACAACAAACAGTCAACACTGAATTTGTCAAAAAGGAAGCCTAGTAAGTCTGTATAATTGCTAACTTGTTAATTATAAAAATAAATAAAGGCAGATCATTTTATAATAAAAAGGTCCCTTAACTGGAAATAATTGCTTAAATCACTTGTTTTGCTTAAAGTTCTTGTTCACTGTTTGGGTTCATTGTACAGTCTTTAATACAATATAAAATATCTATGAAATATGTCACTTAGTCAGGGGTCGTCAGTTTACTATGTGATAGAAAAGGGGTCCCTAAAGGAGAAAGGTTGGGAACCACTGGTATGGACAGAGGAAGTTTCTGTTTTTCCAGTGGAAACAATAAGGCTTCGTGGTACGAGCTAGCAGATACCACTGCCTTTCTTAAAGCCTTGTCCTCAAAGCAGCCATGGCTCGGTATAGGTAGAGTGGGCCTCCACTAATCACAGGGTTGGCACTTTGACAATAAAGGTTGAAAGGCCCTGATTCTCTCTGGGACTCATTAAAGTTACTGACTCACACGACAAACAAAGCTTTCCAGAAGTTGGAAAAAAACATTTAAAAATGATAAATAGTTTTTATTATACGTTAGCTGTGTTGACAGGTAACATAATTGTTTCCTTTAGTGGAAGAAAACTGAGTAAATATAAACTCTTTGGTAACAAATCAAATATCTCACACAAACGTAGGCGGTTTAAAGCCATAGGTTTACTCAAACAGTTTGCATTGAACTAACTCAGGTTAAACGGTGTAGTACAAGGGAAAAAAATATAAATAAATTGTCAACGTGTGAAAGAAAATATTATAAAAGGCAATAAAAAGTGACTATAAAAAGACTATGTACAGTATGGTCGTTATTTAGAGCTGTACAGGAATTAAATGAATTGGTAATTTGTTCAAGCATTCACTCTGCCATGTACACAAGGAACCGTGCCCTCTTTATGCCCTCTGTATGAATACTGTTTACTACCTACAGCAGAAAAGAATAAGATTAATAAAACTGTTGTGATCTCATCTCTTCTGGTGTGTGCTTAATATCGAATCTACATTACTCTTTTTTTACTAAACACATAATGCAATTAGTACAAAGAATTATTGTTTAGTTTTGAACAGTGCCCGCTCCTATTTATTTCATTGCTCAGTTTGCTTGCCGCAGAGCATCCAACCCAGCACTGTGAGACTTGCTTTTCTTCTTAACTTCAAATGACTGCATTACAGGTCGGAATACATTAGATATTCTTTCTGAACACACTCACCCACTCACAAGCGTGTCAACCTTGACTTGTTGCCTTTGAGCATATAATGAAATTCAAAGTGTAGAATGTGTAAAAGTGTACAGCTAGAGTACATTAAAGCACACATGAGACCAGCTTTACTCTACTTGATTATTTAGTCTGCAAACTGCAACAACTGGAACAAACATTGTTCTTAATGACGCTGACACAAAGAGGCGATGGATCAAGCTGAATCCAGCAGTGACTGAGTTTTGGCTGTTGAACAATAAGAGGTCCTGCATTCTCCTGTGATCCGCACGGTGTCCCAAGCAGGCCAAAAGCCAGCACTACACTCCCAATAATTGAAAGATGTGCCAATCCAAGTTAAGTCACCCGAGCCTGCTTTGTGTCTCATCAGTCAGTCTGATTGTGGGTGTTTGTGATTCTCTCCAGCAGGCCATCTCTGCCGCTCCCATACGGGGACTCTGTGTCTTCCCACTGAATCTCTGTCAGTCCCATTTTCTCTCTGACACATAACTAGTTTGTTCTCCATTGTACACTCCAGTGACTTTAATCTGCAGTCTCCCTCTTCCATGTCTCTTGTTGCTGTTTCATGTTTGATACAATAGGGGGGTTGTAAGGAGACTGAACAGTTTGATAAAACCTGTCCTCCCTTGTTAAATTTTTTCTCAAGTTTTCTATTCCCGCAGTCCACAAGGATGATGGTGGTGCATTTAGCACTTCTTTTTTTAAACAATGATTTTAGGCAGAGGTAAAGTAAAGTGGGCTTTCTCATTCTAGCTGACAACGCAGCTGATTTTGCCCACTGAAATTACAACTTCAGCTGGCCGATATTATCAACTGCTGCAGGACAGAACTGTTAACATTACATAGCTATGGTAACAGCAGCTGAAGTAGATTCAGTGGAATTAAAAGTTCCTTAAAACTTGCTACATTTGTGTTTAAATTTTTATTTTTTGGGCTTTAGTGTTGAAACGTAATTGAATGATGTCTGATAGGGTTCAAATTGACTGGATGCAAATAGCTACGCATTCAGATGCTGCGGCCGGTTGGCAAGCTTCTTCTGACTTCTTTTTTTTAAAATCTATTTTCGGCTTTATTGCTGAAACATGCATTACCTATGACAGAAAAAGCCCACAGTGATCAAAAAGAAGCGTGGCGTTTGGATTAAAGAGCATATACTCCAACATGATACCAATCACTACCCAGCCAGATCTGTGGGACCAGCCCACCACAGCAGGTTCTGTGATTGCCCCAAGAGGAGAGGGAGGGAGCCAAAATATTACTTAAATACAAAACAAAAGAATGTAGCCAATATTTTTTTTCGCCATCCACTTTTTGTAAGTTTAGTGATATTTTGGTATTTTGAGTTGGGAAAACTCAATAATATACAGTAGCTTTAAGATGAAAAAATGAGTAACGCCAACATGAAAAAGCCCAAATAATTAATTCAACCAACTTTATTAACATGAACACAAATAAATTACATTAAACTTCATTAAATCATCAACACTAAAACACATTTTTTATCGCGTTTACCAACTCTTATTTTTGTGTGTATTGCTTCAAATCTACACTGAATAATTAGATAGTATTAACCCAGTTCCCATTTTAACAAGTAAAACGTGGAGCCATGTCGGCCCAGCCTAGGCTGCTCCTTGCTAATGTCTGGGTGAGATAGGATGGAAACAGGAAATCAGAGACTCTTGTCCACATCTTTCAAAGACCTGCTCCATCAGCATCCTGGATCAAACACTTGACAGACAGACAATCTTTTATACTATATATATATATATATATATGTTAATTGTAAATGTTTTTCTAATATAAATCTAGTTGCCTCTTGTTGCAGGAACTTTTTTGTTTTGTAATAATAATGATAATACATTTTCTTGATAACAGAACGTGTAATGCTGGTGATCCATACATGGTAACGATTGTAGCTATAAGTCAGAGAGTGGACAATCAGACTACACAGATTACAGATTGGCATTATAACATTATTGGGATGTTATCGCTGAGGTTCTTGAAACAAGTTTCAGATTTGTTTCTTTGTTTTAATTTTATTATACTGTTATTTCAATAAGTAAAAAGCAACGTACTGTCCAAAGTCCAACTGCAGCTAAATGATTTGACTAACCTAGCGTTCAAAGAACTAGAAAACACCAGAAGAAAGGCGATGTGATCCACATCACCCTGTACTGTACAGTCAAAGAAAAAAAAAAAGTATCTCTACAAAATAGCCTCCAACTGTGGCATTCACAGTGTGGAGAATTTGTTACATGGGCTACCAAACGGACGCTGGCGTGCTAGTTGCTATGGAAACTAAAAAACTCATTGAATTCATAGCTGACCCTGTCCTCTGCCAAACAAAAAGTTTTCAGATAGCCTACACTTTTATGTTTATGTTCTCTGAAATAAATAGCTAGTCAAAGCCAGTACAGCCACACAAGAGATACAGGCTACACTTGGTGGCATATAATTCTATACATTCACGCCCTGCCTGTAGTGCTTCCATTTATCACTCAAATAACATGTGCTCTCTCTGCAGTGGCACACAAAGCTACTATCTGTACCTGTTTATGACATATTGGCTATTGGATATGGATATAACTGATAGTGGCATCTAGTGGTGTAATTGTAGATTGCAAACTCTTTCCCAGTGTTCAGTTTGTCCATTCTGGGCTACTGTAGAAACAGGGGTTCAACATGGCGGTCTCCTTGGAAAAAGACCCACTCTCTCTGTAGATGGAAATGGCTCATTCAAAGACAGGGATCCCGAACTACCGGCCTAGGGGCCATTTCCAGCCCTCCATCCCCCTCCCTTTGGCCCATGACATGATGTCACAAAATATAATATAATCCGGCCAACAAGATCATTATTCTATTTTATTTTTCTAGCTGTTTCATATCAATTAAAATCATCTCCCTTCATATACAATCAAAATAAAACAATTCTATTCAAAAGATCTATGTAGCCCTGGCTAAAATACTTTTAGACTTCAATATGAAGATAATTTATGTAGTCATCAGAAAGTAAACAGTTTAAGAAAGAGAGGTTTAACATGTATAAATATGGTTACAAACATGGATATAAATATTGTTTAAAATGTAACTGTAAGGTTAAAATGAGTTTAAAGTTTGTCATGAAACAGCATATGGACTTGTTGCTTAGTGGATTGATCTGATTCAGGAGACAGTTGTGACTGTAAACAAGGAGTGGGAAGGCTCTTTTGGACCACTGTGGAGACTGTTTCCCTGCTGCTTGGTGCTGATGCTGTGGACTGTCGCTGCGAGCCTTTGCTCATCTATCCCTCTGACCATTCCCGGGTTTCCTGAGTACTGATACACCTGGATGTGCCTTTTATTTTGATTGCTTGTTTGAACAAGTGAAGCGGCCATTACAGTTTTTAGGCCTCCACGCTCCCAAGCCACGACTCAGGCCTGCAACGGTTTGGTTTATGTTGCAATGTGAGTGTGTGTGTGTGTGTGTGTGTGTGTGTGTGTGTGTGTGTGTGTGTGTGTGTGTGTGTGTCTGTGTGTGTGTGTGTGTGAGAGAGAGAGTGTGTGCCCACAATATAAAGTTAAAGTTTACATGTTAAAGATGCTGTGCACTGAAGATATTAGAGCCTGATTGAAGGGTTTAAATTAAAGAGTCTTTAAGGTATTAGGAGAATACTATTTTGAGTTTCTTAATATTGGATATTATTTGTGTTGACATATTTTCATGATTTACCTGAAGTATTATTTTGTTTAATAATAAATGACTAAGTGTTGTTATATTGCATTTAAAGCATGTGTTGTTGTATAATATCCTAAATAATACATATTTTGGGTTAATGCTTTTTCAGTGAATACAGGTTATTTGGTATTTTAGTTGAAGAGTAAAAAGGGAAATAAGGTCATAAGAGTTATATTATTTTGTAGGTACAGGTAATAGATTACTTAAATGTAAACCGTACCCAGGACCCCGCCCAGAGTACCATTACATGCAGCAGATAAATATAATCTACATAGCTACATGGGACGGGTGTTACATATATATATATATATATATATATATATATAGTTTTTTTGCAAAATAATGACAAAGGTTACAGCTGTTTGTAATTGTGTGTAAACGGAAGTAAATAGAAAGAGAGCAGGTTCCCGGCCTTCATTTGTTGTTTGGCTGCAAAAACCAAAGATGATATAAAATGATGATTTAATAATTAATTGCATTTTTGTTATGTAGAATGTTAGTAGATATGTTGTCAGAATAATGCACTTCTTGTAGTACTTGAACACTGAAGTGGCCCTGAGATGACAATACCAGCTGTGGTACCGAGCCAATCTGAGTTTGAGTCTCCTGTACTCAACAAAAAACTAATTTTTATTTTCAGGTGATTATACACCGATGAAACACATGAATGGAGTAGCATATTCCATGTTTACCAAGAGATCCTCCTAAATGTTACACACTGGACCTTTCATTTTGCTACAAGGAGGTTGTGCATGCAATACGAATTGGCCCACATGAAAATAAATGAGAAAGCTATGAACTAAAATCTGAAAGCTTTTTTGACCACATTTGCGTGCACTTTTGAGACATTCCCTAACTTCAGCTCAACACTGCACGGTTGCACAAGATGGCAGTCTTTATATTAGATCAGGAGGGAAGATGACAGCCGGTGAGATGTTATTGAGGATGAACGTAGCTAAGGTCCAATTATCAAACTATTAACTATTAGTTACACCTCCATGTTTTTAGACTCATAATTCTATCTAGTGCTTGTAACCCAGGTGGATGCATCCCCATTGGGAGATAAATCTACATAGATTTTGACACTAAACTACTTCCGCTGATTTACTCGCTTTTATTTACGGTTCCATTATTGCTATCAAAGACGTCCTATCCACAGGGGAATTTCAAATTTGTGCAGGATTGCATTTGAAGACATAAATGTCTGCACTGTATGTCGAAATGCATGAGCCAGCAGTACTGTAAATATGCATGTACAGTGTGTGTGTGTGTTCCTGCAGGTGAAAAAGTACAGACATGCAAACCTGAACATCTGTGCATCTCCACAGGTAGTGTGTGTGCGCGCAGATGTGCACTTGAACACGTGTTGTTCATTGGTGTCGGAGCTTGTACGCAGATGTCTGTGCGTGTTGCTCCTAATGAGATTCTCCTGGCTGGGAAACATCTGAGATGCTTCCGGAGACTGTAGGGATCACACAGAATAGAAATATGAAAATGTCAAACTGTGTCTGTGCGAACACCTACTCACAGGTAGCAAATCAGAGCACAGCCTTTGAAAATGACACGAGCCGCACGCCGTAACGAGCGGTTGAGGCTATGCTACCATATGGCAAACATGATGAAGTTGAGCTGCAACCTTGTTAGCTGTTTCATACATAGACATTGGAAAACCATGAAGGGGGAAAGCATTGTTGCACTTTGGCTTGTCAGTTTAGTGCCACAAACCAGCTGCAGCCTATTTTAGAACACAAAGCTGCAGGGGGAGGACAGAATGTGAGTGTGTTGTAGAAATGTCAGGGAAATGGCTAGAATAGCTCTCATCTTCTTGTCAAAAGGTCATCATTGTAGAATTAGTTTTTCTCAGTCGACCCACCTGGAAAAACAAATATGACACGAGTGAAATATAGTGAGGTTATATAAAGGTTTCATGCCACCAGTAAACAGAAAACGAAAACTTCAGTTGGTAAAACAAAGAATTGGCTGAAGTGGACGAGTTGTCTGGCCAGGCTGGGGGGTGGGCTGAAAAGCCTCCATCGTAGACGGGGGGAGCGTGATGTTTCAATATGGGGATAATGGCGCACATTTTCACAGACTGATGGAAGAAATGAAAACACTGGTTCCTTTCTCATCTCTGAAAAGCTGACCAATCAGGATGTGAACTGGGTGTGACTGTCGATTTGGGAAAGTTACATATTCCAGGCTGGCTTGCTAGCTCCCCCCGCTAGTGCATCTGGAACTCAACTCCAAAAACAGGCCAATAAATAGTAAACATGTATAGTTTTGTTTGTTTGCGACCCTAACTCGATTCATAGGGATTAAGCTGGTTGCAAATTGCAACTTCACAGGCTAGATGCCACTAAATCCTACACACTGGTCCTTTAAAGCCACAGCTGATGTGATTAAAGCTGCACTAATCAATATTTTTACGTTAACAATGGATCAAATGCAATTAATACTGAATGCAGGAAGAAAAGGAGAAACATGACAAAGAAAAGATATTGCTTGTTAAACTTTGTCTTATTACATTTTTAAGACATTATGTTAGAAACAAGGTGTTATTACATAATGAAGTGAACTGTATTACATTTTGGCGAATTCTTACATAATGCGGTAATGTGACATAATATGTTGTTACAACCTGTCATGCCCTATTCACTGCAATATATAAATACAATTAGACCAAATACAGTGATCCTAGTTGCATGGACAGGGTTTTTTTTTGTAACAACACCTTTCTCATTAGTTTGAATCAGCAAGTGAAGCTGCAACAAAAAATGTCCCATCCTCACATTTTCTGACCCTGTTCATCCCTGGAATCAACTCCCTCTGGTGATTAGGAAAGAAAATTCTGTAGAAACCCTCAAATCCAAAATCAAAACCTATTTATTCTCAATGTCACGTTGCTGACACCAGCACTGTCTAGCACGACAGCAGTACAGTCTCTTCTGCTCCCTGAGCTGAGACAGCAGGACCCTGCTGCTGGCAACTCAGTCAGTGCTGCATCCCAAGTGTCCACACACACTGTCTGCTGTCTGTATGAGTGTAAACGTGGCTCAGTGTGTCTGCTCAGAGTCGTGAGTAGTGTTAAGCACGGCTGTGTGTGTGCGCGCCTGTATCTGCTCAGCTACTCTCTCGGACACCAAGTCCACCTTCCCACCTTCTCACATGCACCCAACACAATACACAAGTAAACCATGTAAAGCAGGCAACACACAAGACGCTCCGCCTCTGAAACGCTTTTGGTAGGATTTAAAGACGCTGGCATCATGGAGCCAAACCGTGACAACGGCGACGATATTAAGCCATGCCAGGTGGAATTTCAGGGTTAGGGTTATGTTCATGGCAAAACACTGATTCACGGACACACCTTACTTTTAGAGAAAATCTTACGACAAAACTTCTGATTTATGTTTGACTAAATTGATTTGAATGTACAAAGCAACACTTTTGACACCAGACACCAGAGTTTCTTCCTGAATCTCAGAAGTTGTTGTTATTAAAGTGCATTGCTAAATTGGTGTAGTACTCATTTAATTAAAAGGTATCCTGGGGTAACACCTTATGAAAAATACATTGAATGCATTTCCTTCATCGTGGCTGTAAAATTATGAATACATTTTTTCAAAGCCTCACAAGCACTCTAGTATAGTACACTATTTATATAGTATCAAAAATCAGTGAATTAATTTCAGTAAAATATTTTCCTATTAATGTGTGAAGGGAGTATGCCGGATTTTAGCTGGCTCTTATGCGCTTTCAACTGGCTCACTCAAACTGCACCCTGTGAATACATTTATGTCATTACCGCCACCGATAAGCATGAAGTTCTTGGCAGGAATGTGCATCGTGTCTTAATGTGTGAGATACTAACTCCGCACATAGTAGTAAATCAGTGGCCTCTCACTTCCATCCATTACCACTGTGACAAGTTACCTGGACAGAGGAAGCATTCTCAGTTCAAACTAACAATCGTAGATAGCCATTTGTGTGGCACTTGTCACTTTTATTCCACCACTGAACATTTAGAAATAAGCATGAACATCAGCCTTGGTTTAATGCATTGGACTCAAACTGACAGGCTGAAACTTCACTCAGCTGAACACTCCAACTTTGAGTTTTATGTGCTTATTTTACCCCCCGAACACTCTTGGTTCTTTTTGCCTTTAATCCAACTCTTGAGACTTGTCCTGCCACATGTCCCTCTATACATTGCCTAAATAGAAATGAACCAATTACCAAGAGCAGCTTGACATGGGACCATGTCATCCTGTCTGCGAACAACCACCCCCTTCCTCGTAGCAACAAGACAACTGCTGCAACAGGAGACAAATCAATGAGTGCAGGTCAATTTCTGGAGGAAAAGTCCTTGTCTGACGAGTGCTATCTAGAGGAGTAAATGGATGGCTGTAGAGTGGCCTGTTGAAATCCTCAATCTCCCAAACTACAATAGAACGTCTTTTTGCCAAAGCCTTCAATACATTTTTCTCACTTTTTTCACTCCTGGCAAGTGCCTTTCTGCGAGCCGGGGGAGAGGTAGCAATCACAAGCGTTTCTCCAAGAGAGACGGCAAGTGTGAAGGGATTTGTAGGTCAGGAAGAGAGAGCACAGGGGTGGGCGGGCCGAGAGAGGAATACAGACAAATATCTAGAGAGAGAATTATTTGTGCATCCTGGGAGGGTGGGGGGGGGAGTGAGACAGATGGAGGGCCTGGCAGTGTAATCAGTGGAATAGCAGTAGTGGTTAACAGTTGATCATTCACCCTGCTGCACTCTCCTCACAGCTGATAGACTGGACTGTGAATAGCCTGGAATACATACAGATAGATTGCAGCCCTTTAAAATTCAGCGTGTTTTTATGAACATTATGTACTTAGCTTCTTTATGAAATGAATCACTGGCAGGCAATGCAGGGAAGAGAGCACAGGCTTTAGATCAGGCTCACTATATCAAAGTCTATTGGCAGTAATAATACAGAGGGCCTTTACATAATAATACTGTCCAAGCACACACAGTTAGACCCAATCAAACTGTGAAGCTAAATTATCTGTTCCTCACCTCTCCAGGGTCGATGTTGGTGGTAGGTTTATGCAGGGGTGGAGAGAGCTGAATTAAGCAGCAACCCACAACAGGTCATTTTTAGAAAATGTATCACAACATAGTTGCCGATTTCGTGGGTGCTCTGATTCTCGGGAACCCACGGGTAGTTGTGAACGCCTACAGGGAAATCATATCATTGGGTGAACATATTAGAAGAATAGTTTTTTTCTTCCAACTAAGATAGAGGATTAAACAGTGAGCACTGTCAGCTAAACCTGTGCTCTCTCTTGGGGTCGGTCTATAGTCCTGTAGGCTTTGATCACTCCTCCGGTGAGTGAGTCCATGATGGTAGCAGTATAAGAGTGTCTGGATTTAATGTGCTGTGAAATCTGATTGCAGGACAAGTTCTCCCAGCTGAGTGTGCCTGAGTCCACCTGCAGGTGGATCACAGACTTCCTGTCTGACTGGAGGCAGCAAGTGAAGCTGTGATCTCAGACTCCCTGACCGTCAGCACCAGTTCCCCTCAACTCTTCTCTGTGTATACCAACAGCTGAACTTCCAGTCTTCAGTCCGTCAAAGCCTCTGACGGTTGTTGATGACACCACCCCCAGTGGACTCATCTCTGACGGAGATTGTTGTTGAGTCCGCCTACGGGTGGAAGATTAACCATCTGGTGACATGGTGCAGCCAGAACAACTTGGAGCTCAACGCTCTAAAGACAGTTGTCAACTTCAGGAAGAACCCAGCCCCACCTGCCCGAGTCGCCCTGTGTGACTCCCCAGTTGGCACAGGACCTCAAAGTGGAAGCTGAACATAAGCTCCATTACCACAGAAGCCCAGCAGAGGATGTACAGCTGAAGAAATTCAACCTGCCATAGTCAATGATGACGCACTTCTACACATCATTGAGTCCATCACCATCTGATATGCTGCTGCCACTGCCAAGGAGAAGGGCAGACTGCAACGGACCACATCATTTGCTCTGTCGAAAGGTATCTGCTGCAATCACTCCAGGACCTGAACTCTTCCTGGACCCTGAGGTGTAAAAGTAAGATTGTCACCGACCCCTCCCACCCCGGACACAACCTTGTGAAACATTCCCCTCCACAGCAGGCTGTGGTCCATCAGGACCAACACCTCATGCCCCAAGAGCAGTCTTTTCCCCGACTGCAACTGGCCTCATCAACAAGGTCTGGGACACTACATAATTAAATTAATGTACAATCTAGACATCTGCCTCAGTGTGTTACATAAACATACATCTTTTAGATTATCTACAATATGTACTCTGTACATTGCACATATTCTTTATACTTCATACTGCAAATTTAAATATTTTACATATTCCTGCACAGCTCTTTCATCTGAGAAACAGATATGTACATATGTTCATACTTTTTATAATAATTTGTATATGTGTATTTGAAATCTTTTTTTTCTTGACTTTTGCTGTAGTTTTTTTTTCAAATTCTTTGTTTGTGAAAAGCAACTTGGCAATAAACTTGAATCTGTGTTGTAAGCTGCCATTATTGTGATGGAACTGTAAAACTGTTAAACACTGGTTTTCACTTAAGTGCTTTTACAAAGAAATCTGTCAAGCAGATCCTGCAGAAATGATTGTATGATGAAAAGTCAAGACTAATGCCATTCAAATAAAATTACAACCTACCAAACTGTTACAGTTGCCCAGTTTTAACAGACAATCTTTTCTTCGCCATTATCAGCTACTCTGTAACTGAAACCGACTCTGGTAAAAAAGTGAAAGTAGCAGGCACCAGCCTCTGCTCCATGAAAGTGGTTACCTAAATATTCATCATTATTGAATCTTCATGTCGTGATCACATTTGGATCAGCTTGCCAAAAAAGGACTGAGCAAATGAGTGATCTACCGTCATGGAGCTGATGGGCCAAAGTTTTCTGGACAAAATTCCACTTTTAACGTATTTTGATAAATGATGCATTTCTTCTGATTACAAGGCAAGGAATCATGGAGTTTGATTATTAAATCATGAGCTAGCAAATTCCTGCTGGGTTTAATTAGCTACTCCACATTTTTACATCCAGTCAGTGGAGATTAGACAGAAGCAGCATGTTAATGTTATTCCCCCCCAAAAAAGCCTGTGTCTTAACTAATTTCAGACTTGTGCTTCAAGACTGAATAACTTCACACAGACTACCTTCGTACACCTGGACTAAAATCTTGAGGATTAAAGCCTGCTTAAGATGTCTGCAGTAGTCTTCAGGAAAAAAAAGACACTAAAAACAACTTGAATGTAATTGAAGAGTTTCAAGTTTACTAAGTGCATCCTTTGCACAGGGGCTAGTGAGGTGTTCAATGTCAAATTCCAGCTGTGGTAGTGGCTCGTAGTGGTGTGTAATACTGCCATTGCACCATTTTTAGTTTTTGTTTTCTTTTTACAAAACACTGTCACACAACTGCAGTTTGTCTGTGATTAATCAAATTAGCTGATTTTAGCACAAATTCTCTTTCTACCTTCAATGAAGTTGCTCCAATTAAAGAGAAACAGCTGAAAGCAAAGGTTAAGCCCCGGCCCACACACCTAATTAGAGTACAGTACAGGAGGCATAAATAAACTACAGATCTGTGGTTCATTCTCAAAAACCCTTCAGTTGTCAAACCAAGCGGATCCACAATAAGCTTGTTTTAGATCCCAGATCCGCAGTCGTGTTTCAGATGTTGTCATTAGCCCCCTACAGTTCAACCAATGACATGAGTTTCCCTTCAGAGGTGTAGTGGATATCAGCCTTTTACATTCCCCATGCTGCTCATGTCCCCCCTGCCTTCCTGGACACGCTGCCGTGCTGAGCTGTTTCTAGTCTGTTACTTTATTGACATTAAAGGACACTTTTTTACAATCTACAAATCCACCTCCTGCAGCCTTAGTTATATATGTTTATATGTATGTATATATTCTATCTACTTGCTCTTTCCCTGCCTGCCAAACACACCAATCCATCCACTTTTAGACCTATTTTTAAACTTTCCAAGTTGAGGATCATTTATATTCTGGTCCGTTAGTCTTAGATCTAAGAATCAAAAGATTTGTTGAACTTAAATGATCTTTTTCAGCCTTGAAAAATTCCAAATGCATAGTAGAGATAGTTGAAAACAATGTAATCAATGGAATTTAACTGATTGTTTTTTATTAGGTGCATGAATGAGTACTTCATGATTAATGACTTTCTATAATGTTACCTGGGAAACCTTGGAAAGAAATATTGAGTGTTTCAACAAACTACACACCATGTTACAACCAAAGAGAAAGCAACCATGCTGTAATTAATTCCGACAAGGAAATCACGGCAATAGAGGCAAGCGTACCAATCCATCAACAATACACTGTTAGTCCTTCAGCACTTTACCAGTCCTTGACCAATGCCCCAAGAAAATAAAAGGAAGCAAGGAAAATACTACAGATCAGACAATACTGATAGTAATGAGGGTGAGCTGTGTTGACTGATACAAACATACTTTTTCCGAAATACAGAACAAACAGAAGACTGGTGTATCCGTTTATAGTGCAGCCAAATAAATGTATGATTTATAACGCTGAATTATACACTTGTTTCCTGGGAATCCCTTGTTTGTAAGTAGGTAATCTAAATCCAGCACAGGAAAGGCGGACTCCGCCACCAACAATGAGAACTATTAGAGGTAATTACAGAACAAAAATATATTGTATAGATAATGCAGAAAGAAATTCCAACCAGAAATTACCAGAAATAGAATCAAACCAGAGTTTTATTTCAGCTGTCCTTCACTTATGTGCTAATTAGCAAATGTTAGCATGCCCATGTTAAATCAAGATGGTAAATCACCACCTACTATCACCATACTGGCATTGTCCACTTGAGCATATTAACATGCTGTGACATTAGCATTTAGTTCAGAGCACCACGGAACTGCTACCATGGCGATAGACCCTGCGCCCCTCCCTACCCTGATAAATTTAATATCAGATTCAGATAACTGAATCTTCCCCTTCTATAGTGCAGATAAAATCATTTCCAGGTAAAGAGGTTCCCCAATGTGATTCTTTTTCATTTTCACTTGCCATTTTAGCTTAATTTAATCTGTTAGTTATTATATACATCTCCATCATGGATTCAATCAGTTTTAGTTGTCTCGTTGGTTTGTCAATCACTTGTGCTGTGAAGTAGTTTGTTACCTTGTTTCTGAAGGTGCTTTGCAAATAAAACTATCACAACAGGAACATAATCACTCAGAATGTCGTATTCACTGGCATTTGCATTGCTGTCTGGGGGGGTTCAGTGAATCAAAATCATGCCAGGAAAATGCATCACACACTGAACAGAGCTGCCAGAAGCCGTCAGCACAGAGACCTTAGGCCTGTGGATGTCTTTGAGCATGCAGTACACACAGAGCATCTTCCTGCATTTATCAAGACGAGAGTGACAGCTGATTCAGCCAACTATGTGACCTTTGGTTCACAGCAAGTCCAGTAAAGCCGCCGGTTCCTAAACCATTTTACCCGTAAAACTGCATGTTAGGTGTAATGAGATTTCTGCAGTAATGAGCATAATACCTTTTCTTGTATGAAGCTGTCAAAACACAGCTGTTACAGTAGGCCATGCCTTACTATAGATTCAAGACTGTGGTTAATTGGTTCTTTCTTTGCTGCTTTTCTTTGCAATTATGGTTGCAACTGGTATCTGTTTACACCTAAACAACTCTGGGTTGAGAGGATTCATCAAGTCACATTGTTTATAAAGTATAAAGTCAATAATGTACTGCAGATATGATGTTTATATAACATTCACTATCGAGTTAGCGCGCTTACATCTGCTAAGTAGCACAAAGGACAAAGTACAACCGAGCTTGATGGGAGCATTGGTGGACTCGAGTGGTACATCTAACAGGATGAAGTGCTCTCCAGGGTGGTAATCCGAACCTTGACTAAGCTGTTTTACCATAAATGCATTACAATTTTATGCGCTCTTCTTTTTTCACCCCTGCCCCTCAAATAGCAGTCACTGAATGGAAGTCTCATTAGTTTTGTAGGTATCTGGTCATTAACAAAAAGCACTGGACAATTATGACCAGGTGATGGCGCTAGATGAAAAGTCCAAGGGAAATTACCTGGTTAACCTTCCAATAATTGTTAAGATACTTCTAAACCAAAGTGGTGGATTGACCACTGTCATCCCTAGAAGTTTTTTTTTTAAACCCTACATCGTTTACATCTATGTTTACTTGCTAGCAGTTTTCTTCTTCACTGCCTTCGGTGGTGCATATGCAGCATATCTTGGCACGTTACAGCCACCTGTTGATCTGTGGAATAGTGTGACAGCCATTCAGGACTGTGGATCATCATCATAAGAATCCAAAGTGAACCTTTCATTTTCACTGTTGTCCACTACTTTATGTATCTTAGAGTCTATTTTACTCTAAATGGGACCATCAGTTACTAAATGAACATCATGCTGTATGGAAGAAGACTGACACTAGAGACTGAGACCATAAAGTCATCAGGAAACTGTTTTACTGAGATAATAAATCAAGTGAGAAGTAATTTCTCCAGAAGACTGGTATCTGTGTGTTATTGCAGCCCATGGAGCAGCCCCCTGCTAGCCGTTACACAGAACACAGATTTAAGACGCTTCCACGTCTACTTCACTTCACAGACCCAGAAGCTTTTCCATTATACTGTCAAAGATCTGAGGGCAGCAAACTGGCCTTGAGCAGCTACTCTGTCTGAAATGCAACAGAAGAGCAAATGGTGTATCTGTTCACACCACACAAATCGTACGTTATGAGGATTCTGGTTGGCACAGTAAAAGGATGTTTACCTTGATGTCATGTTGGAAGTGTGGAAGTTCTCATAAAGCAGAGAGAGCCGGTCACCTGCAGCTCCTCTTCTACTGTTACAGCTCAGAGTGGTGGTTCCAACCGTGTTCCATTCCTACCTGCAATATTCAAAAACAGTCAACTGACAAAACAAATACACTGGGCTTCTTATGGCGACTTCACAATAACATGTGAATTAGGTGATGATGATTTTAATGGGAAGCAGCTGCAGAAAGAACTGCTCCGTTTGCATTAGCAGTACTTACCACAGCTTTGATATGGCTTAGTAAAAAGCTTCTTATTTTTATGAACGGTAGCATTGAAGTACATGCTGCATTGTTTCCTGTAAATCTTGTGTGTTGGTTTTCTGAATCCAGCATAGAAATAGTAGAATAGAGCTTCCTATACCTCGTCTTCATTAACCGTTGAGCAAGCCTTGGTCAGCTTTCTCCTTCCCTGTACTGAGATATGCTATGTGCTAGGCTAATCTATGTTAAAAAGACAACCACATTGTGAGGATGGTTAAAAGATAAAAGCAACATATAGTCACATGTTATAATAGCTAACTGATGTTAGCAAAATGCTAGCTAACCAACTAGCTAATCTACATCAGTCCTTAGCTACTAAGCAGCCAGCTAACAGGCATTCATCACATTCACCCTTTCATTTAGCATGTTACCGTGCTAACATATATTGAACTCTGATGGTGCTAGAAAGTAAGATCACCAAAGTCATGAGGAAGCTCCGCCTGAGCTAATAATTACAGATTGTGCATTAACTAGCTAGTTTGGGTTCCAAAATCCAAAACCTTTCCATAGTACTGCACACAATGTCCCAAACCGGAGACTCCACTAGTCATAAGGTAAACGAAAGGCTGGAAAGATAGACACAAAGGTACTGAGACAAAGAGGACACACACATTCAGCACTCTAGTGAGGGGGACTAAGAAGAACCAGGTGAGACCAACTGCCAATTGGGGCGGGGCTAGCAATCAAAATGGAGGGAAACACACAAACACGGGCAGGTGAGGGAGTGACGACTATCAAAATAAAACAGGAAACATAAATGAATGATCAAAAGTAATGTGGCTATCTGTGTACACGTGCATTCCTGGTTTCTGTTTTTGATTTTATTCAGGATATGGCATGAACAAAAAAATATTTACCTATTGAAGCTTTAACCTGGTGGGTGTTTTTGTTTGTTTTTTAAAAATATATTTATTTGTATGTGCTTTTGACTTTTTGTCCAATTGTCCTTTTTCTTCTTTTTTTTCCTGCTCTTTTAGTTTATTTTGTTACCTTATTTTTGTTGTGTTTTGTCATCTTTGATAATAAAAATAAAAACATGAATCATTCTAAAGCAGTGAGGTTACAGTATCAGAAACAATTATAATAGGTTGTATTTAAAACTGTAATTAAAATAGGGAGATTGTAAAACAAACTGAGAACAAAGTGAGTCTCAGCAGTGAATATGACGACAAGCTGCTGGAACATTTCTGCGAGATTCTATAGAGAGAGATCTCTGTGTGAAGATGTGTCCTCAGATGGACTCTACACTGAACATTGGTTGCACTGTTGTCAATGATGATCTTCCATACAGCTGTATGAACACAGTGCACAGAGACAATGAAGGCTTTTCTAACTTGGAGTTAATTCATCCATCGCTGTCCTCATGTGACCATTCATCCTCAACGTAAACAAAGAAAACAAAGCAGATGGATTGTGCCAGTGATGGCTGATGGTGAATGAGAGATGCGTGGTTGTTGTTGTTGTGTTGGTCTCTGTAGAATAGCAGGCAGATAACGGCAACAAAACAACACCGAGTACACAGTGTTGTTTTGATTGGATGATAATTCCCACTGGCTGTCCTCCATCTTGCTCTGTGTGTGGCCGCCGTACATGTACACATTATGTTGCATTTCATTTTACTAAATTGCATTATGTTAAATGAAAGTGCCGCACACAGACACGCCAGGGTGCTTTCTAATGCGTAGCACTCTAAGATCAATAAATCACAAGCACATTAATTTCTAGACGTTAGTGTAATTATCATAAACAAGTGAGACCATTATGCAGAAGATTGGCAGACTCCGTCCAGCGTGGGCTGTGTTTTACTGTGAGTGCCTCCAAGTGGAAAAGCATGGCAATGTTTTTGTGGCACAAAAAGCTTTCAGAGTTTTAGAGGTTGTTCTTTTAAAGTTGGAAGTTGTGGGAAACTGATGTTAAAGGGATGGCAATGTCAAACAGTCAGTTGTTCATTCAATATCCCCAGAGGATGAATTTTTCTCTAGTGCCACCTTGAGATTGAACCTTTTGGTTTAAGCCAGTGTGTCTCAACAGATGTTGAATTGTTGTACTCACTTTGGTAATACTGTGACTTCTCTTTTACTGCCATTATCGGGTGACATTTTTAATGATCGAACACTCATCAGTCTCAGCTGTACTTGCAAATGAGCAAATCTGCTAATTAGCCACTGTTAATTAGCTAAGAAACTAAGATGGCCACTATGGTAAACATATCCTAGCAAAAGCAAGAGGCTCACTCAAACTCAAACTGGTTTCTAAGTACCTGAAGAGGAGTTTTTGTGGAGAAAATACTAATTTATTATGAACTAAACAATTTCAATTCAATTGAATTTTATTTGTATAGCGCCAATTCATAACAGAAGTTATCTCAGGACACTTTTCAAATATCAATGGGGTTTTGCATTTTTTTTGACTCCTTTATTGTGACTGGACTGTGAGTTTTATCATTTGCACTGTGGAGATTAAGTAAGTTTGCTGTGCTGTGTGTTTTACCTGCTTTATTTTTTGTGTATTGCTGCTAGCGTAAGGGGTTGGTGGCTGTATCATGTCATTATAAGGTTTTGCTGGTTCTATTACAGACTGAAATTCTGACTGGAACCCTGGCTTAACGCCAGCAACCACTTTTGTGTACTTTATATAAAAAAAAACATATATTTCCTGTTCTTCTTTCTTGCCAACTCTTCCATGCAAGGCACTCATTCTTACATAATTATCTCAGTTCTTTCTGTTCTCACAAACTCTCCACACAATCACACGACTGATTAATGCTGCTGTGTTTTGCAATCACAACAGCAAATGTCATTATTATAAAAGAATGAGGATACAGCAATTCTACAAGTGCACATTACCCCCAGGGATATTCATTTCAGCTGAAGAACAAGTCTGAAGTTTGGATGAAAGCTTTCGGTTCACTATTAGAAGGTTACTGGAAGTCACACACAGTTGGAAGCAACAAACTAGTATTCAAGTTTTCAACTGCCTCAAAGTCATCACCATTTTCTTTTTTACAAAAGATACTAACATACATTTTGACAATCAGTATTTTCTTTTTGAACATGTGTGCTGCAGTATAGTTCTAAAGGCAAACTGAGTATTTAAAGCTGCAGTATATAACTTACTAAAGTCACTTGTTGTCATATTTGACAGTAGTACATGAGACAGATAATCTGTGGAAAAATCAGGTTCCTCTAGCGCTTCCTACTGCTCCTAATGGCATTTACAAAAAAAGCCACTGTACCTGAACAAAAACAACCAATCTCAGCTAAAAAAGATAGACAGACTCTTTGGGATGGAGGCTTGAAGATAGTTGATTGTTGAGTCTCATTCCCAGTGTCGATTTTTGATAAGCTTGGAATGATATTCATGATACTTCATTCAGGCCCAGTGGATTCTTGAAAATACCAGAGGAACCTGATTTTTTCACAGATTATCTCTCATGTATTTACTGTCAGGATAAAGTGAAAGTTTCAGCAAATATGACAAAAAGTTATTTTAATAAAATTACCTACTGCAGCTTTAATTTTGTTAAGCATTTAAATTACCTAGTCTCCTTACTCTTCCTTCTCTCTGTTATTTCACAGCCTGACTAACGATCATTAGACTGAGTGATGTTTATATCCAGAAGGAGATCTCTTTAACCACTCATAGGCACCTAATCATGATCTTTCATGGCCAAATATCTCTGTATCATCATAATAACTTATTTATATATATACACGTTAAGTTATTCATACCACAATAAGTTATTTGAAATATACTAGATCATAAATGTTTACAATAAAAATACTGATTGGGAAAATATGGGAAAATAAAATCTAGTAAGTATCTTTTGTAAGTGAGAAAATGGTGATGACTTTCAGGGGGGTTGAATGCTTTTGCAAAGCACTGTATATACTCCAAAACCAAATGTTGCCACCATTACTGTAAATGGGTCTTGACTATAATGCAAATGGAGAATGCAGCCTTGCTTTTCATGGAGAGGAGAATCCCATTATCGATAATGGTGGCAACATTTCGCTTTAGTCTACGAGATGGTTCTTGATGGCTCGCTCACATTCCAGTTACTGTCGACTGTGACCCCGGTTTAATCACTGTGGGATGGTGATGATGATTTGATGTTTTAGATATTCCCATTCTGACCACATGTGGTCCTGTGTAATCTCTTACAATGTCTCTGAAAATATTTAATATATGCATGTGCTTCAATGGACCTCCTCCACACTAATGTCTTACATATGAAGAGAGACCTACAAATCTGCCTGGGTCCAGTCGGGCTGTTGCAGAGACCAGAATGAAGGTCTTATCAGATGGAGTCACAAGTTGGCAAGTAAATGGTATGGACTGTACTTGTATGGGCACTTTCTAGTCATCCGCCCTTTTACACTACCATGCCACATTCACCCAGTGATGGCAAAGATCATCACAAACAGAAACTGCGTGTTGCATGTGTTTGCCATTCTTGTTATATCTGTGCCCACCTTTAATATTTTATACCTTTTTGGCGCAGTACCATTATCATGGGGCTATAGATGGGTAAAGTCACTATGTGGTCTTCCTGCATGTTGTTGCTGTGTTGGACAGCTTTATCAGTGCTGTGGTCCGCTATGACATATCCTCCAGGGTCAGGACGGACGGAGGCGTTGCAGATGCAGTCAGTCTTATTAAAATTAACCAAGGCTTTGATCGTGGCAGTGCTCTCTGATGCAGGATTACCCACAATCAAAGAATTGAGAGGCTGTGGGGTGATCTGTGGCACTGACTGAGGCATTGCTATTATGACTTATGAAATTATAACGGGGGCATCATTGATATTGACGTGCACCTCTGGCCTCTCCATTACATCTATCTGCATATGATCAACAGAGATTTGAGAGACATTGTTTACTAGCGGAATAACCATGGTTTAACAACAGGCACATGAGCCCAATACAGATTTTTGCTAGAGGCTGTCTTCAGCAACAGAGCAGACCGCCAATGGCTATGCAGGACATCTTAGGGCCCAGAGCTGGATTACTGTGTGTAACAGGGTCTGCTGCTGCTGCTGGTGGTACTGCTGCTGGTAGTGCTGTTCCTGGTGGTGCTCCTGGGACAGAGGAGCTGGGATTGCTGGTAGACTGGCCAGAGAGGATTACTTTGCCTGACATCCAATGTACTTTGGAAGATACTGTAATGGAGCAAGATCAAACATGGTTCGACCCACTCAGTGGCCCCAGAGGGAGTCATGGAATACAGATTATCTGTGATCTTGTATCCTCTCACTGACACCATCCCAATTGTATTCATATGATGACTGGTGGTGGTGAGGGGTACTTGTAGACACTCTATGTATGGAATGTAAATAATTAATTAAATCTGTTTTTTCACTTCATCTTTTGGTCATTTGTATCCCAAAATGCAAACTTGGCTGCATATAATCTCAATTTCTACAGCCGCTGCTCATCACAGACAAACATACTGCTTGTTACACCAAGTTAGAATATCAATTTTAAAAGACTAGTCTCTCTAAATCAGCTAGTTAGTTAACTATCATTTAGCTAACATTAGCTAATTCAAAATGTGGCTATATATGTTGCTTTTATCTTTTAACCATCTTCAAAATGTGGTTGTCTTTTCAACATAGATGAGCCTAGCACATAGAATACACCCATCAGCTATAACATTCTGAGTACTGACAGGTGAAGTAAATTATCTGGTTATCATGGCAACTGTCAGTGGGTGGGATATATTAGGCAGCATTTTGTCCTCAAATTTGATGTGTTAGAAGCAGGGAAAATGGGCAGTGTGAGGATTTGAGCGACTTTGACAAGGGCCAAATGGTTAATGGACCTGTACTTGTATAGCACTTTTTAGTCTTCCGACCACTAAAAGTGCTTTTACACTACATGCCACATTCACCCTTTCACACACATTCACTCAGTGATGGCAAAGCCCGTCAAACAGAAACTAACATTCACACACATTCACACACCGATGCACAGCATCAGGAGCAATTTGGGGTTCAGTATCTTGCTCAAGGATACTTCGACATGTGGCACCAAGGGCTGGGGATCGAACCAACAACCTTCCGATTAGGGGATCAAACCAACAACCTTCCGACAGAGCATCTCCAAACCTGCAGCTCTTGTGGAGTGTTCCCGGTCTGCAGAGGTCAGTACCTGTCAAAAGTGGTCCAAGGAAGGAAAAGAACTGGAGACAGGGTCATGGGGGGCCAGGACTCATTGATGCACGTGGGGAGTGAAAACTGGCCCGTGTGGTCCGATCCAACAGACAACTGCTACAGCCACTGTAGCTCAAACTGCTGAAACAGTTAATGCTCACAGTTTGTTGGTATGGGGCTGATCGGTGTATACAGTAGGTACAGGAAAGGAGGTAGCTGACTGAGGTTCCAAAAGGTGTGGGGCTTAGGAAGGGTTAATTGACAATGATGTACTGTACATCTTAATATACTGTATAAAGAGAAAAGTCACACACTAAATTAAAGATAGAGTGCTAAGGTAGGATTTAGTAGCATCTAAACTCCACTCACATCAGTATGTGAACCTGGGGATGAGAACAACTGTGCAGTGTGTAGGAGAAACTACAGAGGCCTAACAAAAAAATAAATCCTATATTCAAGTCATTACACACTAATGAAAACATACCGATGAATATTATCCTCCATTTCTGCCAGTAGATCCTCCTAACTACTCTGACATTCATTTTCTTACCTTTTTATGGCAGATTGTCATCATTATGCAAAATCTGCAATTCAATTGCTTATGTTTGGTGGGTGTTTTGTTGCACAGATGCCCTGTTTCTGCACCATAATTACTCATTCATGTTCCAAAATGTGACACAGAGATCATTTAAAGACTTGATAAAACAAAGTCGAATTAATAAGTTAGTAGCCCTTATTAACAGACTGAAAAACACATGAAACACACAGAGTACAGGTGGAACTGTGGTATCTATCCTCTTTATGCAGGATAGCAGTGGCCCTTATTTATCACTGGAACAAATACAGCAGTTATTAAACACCACTGGGTTTGAGAAGTACGACAGATGACAACCACCTGTGTGTGCATGTGTGTGTGTTTTACCACCTGTGTTGGAGTGTGTATGCGCAGATGTGTGTGCATTGTATTTCACAAGTCTGTTTATGTGACGGCATGATTTGTCATTGGAATAAATACAGAGCTATTTGCATATTAAGTGATTTGTCAGAGAAGTCTGGCTGGGTGATAAAGTAAGTATTAGAATCCTGTTGGCTCTCATATTCATCGGGATTTGTCATTGTTTCCTCTCCTCCTCCACCCCATTGTCATTTTTCTCTCGCGTCTGCGGCGTGTTCATTTTTTGGGCCACATTTTCCTCCTTTTCTCTCTGTCTTCTTATTCTCTCCTCGGCTTTCTCTATCACAAAACTTTATTTCTTTTCTCTGGATGGCTCTTTCTTTCTCACGACAATTCCATTATTTCTCCCATTATGTCTCTCTGCTGTAAACTTTTCTTTTTGTCAGTGTCATTGGCAAGTCCTCCTGTCCTGTTTTATTGGACAAATCGCTCCATCACCTCTCCTTTAGCGATAACCATGCATTAGGTTTCTATTTACATTTTTATGTATTTTCTGTACAATATAATGAATCTGTTATAATTTTCAAAATGTCTTTCAAGTTAGAAGCATTTCTGCTTAAAAATGTCTCTAAACACTAGACCTATGCCTATATGTTGTTGAGTTGTGTATTCGCATTATCCCATATTTGGATATATGTTCAAATGTTGAAAATAAACAGATAAATCCTTCTTTTTATTCAGGTAATGGTGCATTTCAGCCATATCCCTTTTGAGCATAGGTCAGTGTTATAGTTGTCTGCAGGAGGTTGCATTAATTGAATGTTTTTCTAGAGCTCCTAATGGCATTTGCAGGAATCTACCGGGCCTGGACAAAACAACCAATCAGAGCCGAGAAAGCTATAAAGACGCTTTGGGTTGGAGGCTTTAAGATAGTTGATTGTTGAGTCTCATTCCCAGCGTCCAAGTGCATACAAGTGTCTGTATTTGACGCCCTGGGAATGAGACTCAATCACCTATTTTTCCTGACTTCTTCACAGATTATCTGTCTCATGTACTACTGTCAGGAAATAGGGAAAGTTTCAGAAAACATGACTTAAATTGTTTTTTATAAAAATTACCTACTGCAGCTTTAACCGGATGAAGGATTTTAGTCATTGGATCAATGTGAATACAATCCCCTGTCAGTATAACACTTGCTTGAGCCCACTTGAAGACATTTTTGTCCTCGAAATTTCTCATACCAGTCAGCCTGGTAAAGACAGATTAGCCAGCTCCTGTCTGTGCCGCTGAAAGTACAGCTGGCTGTGAGAACAGTCATGGCTATAGAGGAAGATGAAGTTAGTGTGGATGGATGTTTCAGAGGTGCTTATGTGCTGCTCTGTTGTACAAGGGCAAACCTCAGTAACTACTCTAACAATAAAGTGAGACCAATTATTTGACATTTGACCCCCAAAATGCAGATACTGCACTCTGTCTTTGTATTACCTTAAACAGTAATATAGGTAGTACAAATGCAAAGTGCAGTAACTGCAACCTAATGGTGCGCTCACATGGATTCAGGAAAACGGTAGACCACAAACTGGATATCATATCCCTCACAAAGGGGATTAAAAACATGGGCAATCCAGACAACAAGACACTAATAATTAATACATTGGATTTTGTAGTTACAGCTATTTTTTACATCGGTTTTCTCTTCAAGATAGAGGAAGACTAAACTTAGAAAATTTGTCACGAGATAAGATAAAACAAACATTAAAACATTAAATTCAGTCATAACTAAATTTTGACCCAAATTGCAGTTACTGCAGTCTGGATTTGTAGGGCAGTGCTGATGTCTCTGGTGTGAATTTGAATCCATGTCAGAGTAATCAGACAGACACTGACGCTGGGGTCATACTTTTCTCCAGTTTCTGCCCCTCCAGCACTAAATTTGGTCACAAGCACACATTTGCCACAGTGACACATTTATCTGTGCCCCCTTATCTGTATCATAAGGGCAGCCATGCAGGCGCCCAAACACATCCCTGGGTCCATCACCATTAGCCCACTCTGCCTGATGTACTCTGTCTATTCCAAACTTCAGCAGAAAATGAGACCTCTGTGAGTGACCACAGAGGTGTTTGGGGATGGACTGCAGATTCACACACACAGCGGAGACATCAAATGTCTTAGAGGAAAACGGATTCCAGTTGCTGCTGTGAAGCCAACCAAAATATCCAGTGGTACTGGGCAGATTTCCACTCACATATTGGTGTGGTGACACTTCAGGAGACTCTTAATTTGCTTGTAGAAGCCAGACACGTGTAAGCCAGCAAAGCTCTCCGTCTATAACTCTCTCATCCTCAACCAATCAAACATGTCGGCTGTTTTTACAAACACTATTGACAATCTACACTTTGAAAGAATTCCTGTAGATATTGTCACACTGACACACACACACACACACACACACACACTGTAGACCCAATGGAGGCAGATAAAAGCAGGCATTCGGGCTTTGCATCAAAGCTGTTCTCTTTTGGGATGTGTGTGAACAGCTAGCCTGAGGTGTGGCTCTTTTCTCTGTGGGAATCTTCACTGTGTGTGTGTCCTTGTGTGTGTTGGTGTTAGCTATGGCTGGCTAGTAAGCATACATATTGCACAAACAAGGCCTGAGGTACATGTGTCAGGCTCAGGCTTCCTTTCATTTCTTCTTGTTTCTCTCGTTTTCTCCAAGTTATTTCTTTTTTCTGTGTTTTTACCATTTTAACAGTTTCTTTATTTCTTTTTACAACTATTTCTTTCACTTTTATCTGAATTCTACTGCTGTTAGACAAGGAAATGGCCCGTACATTGAAATTATGAGTCAATGAATTATGTTTGATTACATATTTATTATATACTTGTCTGTGTACCCCCATAAACATAGTCTAATGGGTACAAAAATGCTTTAATCATACCCCTTCTATTTATGTCACAGCTTCATGGCACAGTTTAATATTGCACCACAGAGAAGCTGTTCATCAAAAGTCCAAGGACCTAACAAAACCAGGTTTGTGGAAAGAACACCATTTTTTAAAAATTCCTATTTTTGAGTTTATTTCCCTTCTAAACACAAATATATGGATATATGGAGTAAGTCACACAGGTGCAAGTCACAAGCATTTTTATATGCAGTATTAATGGAAACTTGCAGCCTGGTTACACATTATAAAGCTTACTTCTATTTGACATTTTGTGGCAATCAACAACAAGCCCAAAAATAATCAAGAGAATGGAGAGATATCGCAAGAGTTGCACACAGGAGCGAGATTTATCATGGCAACCTATTAGTGCTACACTGTTGTTACCTCTCCTATAAACACACACATATGTATGTCAACCAAAACCACAGAAACTGTTTCCTTGACACAAGAGACACCTGTCTTTTTCTCACTGGATATAACATTTTGTCTACATTACAGTCTAATGTATCAAGTATAACCTGATAAGGCAGAAAACCAACAGGCTCTGTTAAGGCTTGGCTAGAGGATCCAAGTGCAGACACTCCATGACAAGGTAGTTCTTGTAGAGGCTGGAAAAGGGAATGCGGGCCTGAGGAAGCTTGGGCTGCTAGATGAAAAACTGGGGCTGGGGCATGGGCTGAAACCTGGGAAGAGCTGGGGATCCAGAACATGAAAGCAAGGCTGACAAGAAAAGAGACAGGGACTGGAGCCAGAGCAGACGGGACTGTGGGAGAAACAGCAGACAAAAAAAAAAACACACAGGCAATAATAAGAAATCTGAAAATGCCAGAAAAGATGACTGGAAGCTGGTTCAGAGGCTCCGTTCTGGCAGAGCGGAAGAGGCGAGGTACCTGTGGAGGTTTTGACACAGGCAAAGAGCTACTCAGGGAGACATAGGATCATAAACAGATTTATGTAAATATAGATAAAGTCTTGACATTTGATGGCATTTTTCTCATTAACAAGCCATAAAGGTCATGAAAGCATGACGAGCATGCTTCAACACCCATTTAAATGGCTGACAGCACTACCATGTCATTTCAAGCGTAACAAGAATGTTAATGCCAGCGCTGCTGTTATTAAAAGACATGGACATAAACCCACAGCTACACACAGGTACACCACACACAACCATGCCTGCAGGGCATGTGGGGTGTTCATACACATCAACATGTAAGTGGTGTGTAAAAAATTTAACATTTTTATAAGAACTAACGTCCATTTAGGCTGCAACAGATCTAATAGAATGTTCTGAACACTCAGTCCCCAGGGCGCAAATAAGAGACTGCTCGTTATAGAAACCTCATCAACAGAAACTACCTGGAGAAAGGAGTCAGACAACCACCCACACTGTTCAACAGGAAGGCAGTGCAAAACAGACGCAGCAATGAGAGTGCAACATCAAAGATGGACATAAAAAACTCGACAGCAGTGAGAATTAAATGGCAAATATGGATTAAAAAAACCCACTACTGAAAGCTGGTGCCAAAGGTTTAAAGCGAAATTTTCTAGTCCACACATCTGCAGTTTGGTCTGATGCTGAAAATATGTGAGCGTCTCAGTGTCCAGATGTAAAAAGAAATAATGTGTCAGCAGCTTCATAAAGTTCCAGATAAATGACACAACACTGTGTTTTCCCTTTAAGGCAGGCGGCACTGTCTGACAGTCTGTGCTTAAAAGAAATACTACCGCTTCAGATCCACAGTCAGGATGTCTCGCTGTCAGGTGGCGCCTGCGGACACATGGACCAGCTGTTTACAGATGTTTGCCTTTGGTTCAACATAAACTCCTCAGTGTTTGTAGAGTGATATTGGTGATGTTCTTGGACAAGAATCAAAAAGAGTTCACTTTTGGCCCATGCCCAGGATGATGCTCACTCATGCCTACAGACTGTGTACGAGTGCGAGCAACAGGATGCTAACTGCAGTTTACGGAACAACCACCGGTGTCACTATTAACAATGGAAGTTACATATACAGTAGAACCTGAAAAACATGAAAATAGCCTAGTTCTCCAGCAGGTGCAGTGTAAATTGCAAAAAAAGTGTTGATCATATACATTAAGTGTTGATGGAAAAATAGATCAGGAATACTGCCCCCTTGCTGCTCGAGGCTTTGAAACCGTTATAATTATTATAATGTAGAGAGTTGCTAGCACAGTAAGGGTGACTTGTTTACTTACAGTATACCGTGTAAACAGGCGCTTCAGTGTCCCATGAACGCTATCGTTACGTTTTCGGGTTAGATACAGTGTTAGTTTTCTCCAACCCACACTGACTCAAGTGACATCACTTGAGGACATAAACAGACTTCATACAGCTTCCCCTGGACACACTAAAGGCTTTAAACTACTTTTTTTCAAATATGCACTAGTAGCCCCTAAGACCTATACTTTGAGGGGGGAAATTGGTGAAGTTCCCCTTAAAGGTAAGATAAAGGCCAGTGTAATTTTTTCCTTTATGTAATGTTGCACAACTTTAGTGTCACAAAGGCGCCAAAAGCGACATAATCATGACAGTCATCATAAATGTGAAAAATTACACTACAATATATTGGCATTTCTCTCATGTCTACAACCACAGTAGAACAACACTAGAGCTAGTTATAACAACAAGTGATGTACCTTTACGATCAGTGTGGTCACATATACTTAAAAATTATGGGAGAGCTGGGGAATCCGCAAAGATGTTAAGACAAATGGAAATCTGCTGCACACTCTCCCCCCTCCGTCCGCCACCTTCTTAGAGTGTGCCTGATAACTTCAGAATGCCTTACTCTGTCTATCAGCTGTGAAGACACCCCAGCCACATCTCACACACTCAAAGGGGTGAGAATATCTCTTCAAAAGCACATTTAAAGTCACAAAACTTCCTCTACACCAATGTGTCTTCTGTACTGTAGTGCCACAGCGACAATAAGAGCTCCAAATCCATGGATCAACTGCAAGTGTGTGGATCCTTTTTTATCACATAAAACTGACTTTTTGAGAGGCTAGAAGCGCTCCTCTCAAAGGGTGCTTGTGCACCTTCAGAGAATTATTATTTTTTTGTATTTCTTTTGTAAACTCTGTTTGTGTGAATGTATTTTCTCTTGCTCCGGCTGTCTGCTGGCTCGCACCAAAGCCAAGTCAAGCCATCAACCCACTGTTTAAAGTTGATTTCTCACTCAACTCTTCTATGTGCAAATTCATGGCAGCACAGAAAATTGGTTTGCATCGCTTTACAGTGGGTGGCTGTCAAGGTGCTCCACTGCCTAAAAATTGATGCACTTCCTGTCGGGCCCTCAGAAAGATTGAGGCTTGAGGGTCTAGTTTTGGGTCAGAACATTTTATCCAGGAGTCCCGAGAGATTTTTGTTTGATCAGTGTGTTAGCCAGGATGCGTTTAGTCCCTTTCCCAATTTGTCCCATAGAGCTACAGCATGAGTCTGAACATCCTTGCCCATGTTCAGATTCATATGTTTTGCTGTGACCGAGCTGGTTTTTACCAGTTTTTCCTAGCATGTCCTCTAATGCTGCAACTGTCTTCCTAAGTTCGAAAACTGCCTGTGGAAGAATGAAGTATTTTTGAAGTTTACTTCTTGCATTTCCTTCCTCATCTGATGGGGAAGAAGGGTTGAAAAGCATTTTGAAATTCTTAAACTTTAAATTGTGTCCAGTTTTATAAAACCCACCTTCTTTGCAGGCCCCTATGTTGGCACTGACTGCAGATGAGGCCAGCTGTTCCATATGATGACTGACACCGGCAGCCAGGTCTCCACCTTCTGCAGGTCAAAGGAACCTGGAGGGGTGCTCTGTGGATATGAGAAATCCACCTTGCGCCCTTCACACTTGGAAGTGCATATTGCCACAACAAGCTGCTTTCCAAGGTCATTAGATTCAGCTCAAGACTAAATTGTGCGTTTTCCAAACTAGATTTCAGTAAGAGACCAAAGATCTTTACACCATAACGAAAATAACTGTTTGTCTGAAAATAGCTATTAGTAGTTCCTACAAACACACCTGCCAGAGGAGATCAGACAGGCCAGCTCTGTTTCTTCTTTAAAGTCTCTCTTAAAAAAGCATTATTTCAGAATTGCATTCTCTTGAATAATGGTTTTATTCTGTGTGTTAGTGCAATTATGTGTCTGCTTCATTGGGAATGTATTATCTTTAATCTTATTTAAGTATTTCTTTCCATTTGTATCTGGTATTTCTTAATTTGTGCCTTTGTTATTTAAATATGATTTACCTAATTAATCCCCAATGGAGGAAATTATTTTCACTCACATTGGTACCACACTTGTGGTCTGTGCTGGACTTGAACCTGCAGCCCAAGTCCCTACAAAATGAGCTTCTGTCTCTCTCTCTCTCTCTCTCTCTCTCTCTCTCTCTCTCTCTCTCTCTCTGCATCCTTATATTCCCCAAAGTGTCAGGTAGGAATCAAGTTACCTTACTCTCCATGGGCTTATTCTGTTCAATAGATGAGGACTGTCAAATACGTCTTGTACACTTGTGACAACCATCCCTATCGTGGGATTTCTGGTCACACACTATGGGGCTGGTTGTCTCTGTGATATTTTAATGGGGGAAAAATTGAGGCAATCTTCAAAATGAATTTAAAAAGTTTCATTTCATCAAGATTATAAAATCGGTGGCGTTTGCATGTTGTAACTTATCAAGTTAAACTCAATTCTTTATCCTATTTCAGCCTCTAAATATATTTACAGTGTATGACTGAAAGTAAAAGGTTTTCAGCAGAATACATGAAATGTAGCCACATAGCATCAATGCTAATAGCATGACAACACTTCAGGTTGTACACCAAAACTATCTTTTAAAAAACTCATAGCAACATTGAATAAATACTTCAGATAACAGAATGGAACATTGAGACTGACATTCTCTATCATACCTATGATAAGTAGTACACATAGTAGAGTGAGATAAGTTACTTTTGGCCTCCCCATGGCCTTCAGAAGACGCCACTTCTTGTAGATCATGTGACTTGTGAGATGTCCCAAATGTTTAGAGGGGTGTATGTGTTAGAGTAACAGGGGACACAACTATCATGAATTTCTGATGAAAACAAAATACAAAAAAAAAAAAAAATGATTTCTGAAGATTCTAATCATTATAAGTAAGCATAGTGTTAGTGGGGACAGTCTAAAATATTTTTTTTCTAGGTAGGTTTCTAGGAGGTTATTAATGATTAATTATTAATGTTTTATGATGTATCTACAAACTGAAATTAGAACAAAGTGCAAAACACTGCACAAGCTGAATAATATAACGTATTATACAGATAGTTGTAATGCATATCTATGAATGTAACTGGCACACATTATACTGCACATTTCACAGGTAATGAGAAAATGGTTATATACAGTAGAAAGCTGTATTACTGTCTTAGTTCACATTGTTTGTAATTTACAGTGTTCCAAGCCTTTCATCGGTATCCTTAAAAGCCAACATCCAGATACATTATTCTCACTTATAGTCACAGAACAACAAAGTATAATGCCACCCTGTCAGCATGACCCCATGACTTTTCTTAAACATAAGCAAAGCACATGAAGGAGAACACTGACTACTTTCAGCATCCATAGCTGGTGCCTTTTTTTCTCTGCTCTCAAAGCAGAAATCACAGCCGTTTCCTTTTGCTGAGTAGTACATCTTTTGTGGTATTTAATAGTCTCTGTGTGATCCATAATCGGCAAAAATAACCCTTGCTACCTTCCAAGGACCTCACTTTACAGGAAGCACTCTTTTGAAGTACCCATTTCTAGCACACAATTGCCACTCTTGAGTTTTGTCGAATCATAAAATGCACACAGAAGCCGGAGGTTTCCACAAAGCGCTTTGAGGTAATGTGGCGATTCAGTGAAATTTATGGTATGGCAAATTTAAAATGTGCTTTTGCATCTGAATCTGCTTCACTTGATAACATTGAGGCACCAAACAGCTATGGGTGTTAGGTATCCAGCTGGGACAAAAGTAAAAGAAAACCCTGCAGTCCTGAAAGTCTCTCTTGTGTCAGACACTATCTGCTTATACAAAAACCTCTCACACTGACATTTGACACATTTCCCCAACACTGTGAATTTGTTCCATTCAGTTCCAACTCAACTGCTTGAAATTCCACCTGAAACTTTTTCAAAGTTAGAGCAGGAAGAGGCTCGACCCCACTGAACAGAAGTTCTTTGCACTGCTTTCCAGGCAGATGTTAACAGCCTTTAACTCTTCTGATGGCCCCTTTTTATTTTTTATTATTATTATATCACTATATCCTGACAGTAGTACATGAGACAGATAATCTGTGAAAAACTCAGGTTTCTCTGGTTCCTCCTAGTGCTCCTAATGGCATTTGCAAGAATTCATTGGGCCTAAACGAAAACAACCAAGTTATTTTATAAAAGTTACCTACTGCAGCTTTAATGTCTGAATTTTTGTTATTATTTTTTCCCCATGCTGAGCCAGTTGAGGAGCCACCGGAGTCATGCTTTCACTGCTGTGATGGGATTTCTGGTCCCTCTCGGAGATAAACGGACACATGCTGCCGAGTGCTGGAGGCACACACATTCACCCCAGGCTGTGACACACATAGAGTCATTACATATGTGCGCATAGCCTCTAAACACAAGCACACACAGCATCTATCTCAGTGGTAGACTTATACAGTATTCAGATATTTTTAACCCTTTGAACCTCCTGCTGTTTTTGCTCTGTTCTATTCCCTGTGCAGGCTTTTAGCAGTCATTATGTCTTATCCAGGCCTGCAATGTACTGTCATTGTCAGAATAAGCAACAAATAACCAACAAAAGCATAATGTTTTTGATTTTGTTTTCTTATTTACATTTTGGATAAATATGTTGAAGGTCCAGTGTGTAGAATTCAGTGGCAGCTAGCAGTGTGGATGCAGATTGCAACTCACTCATTTCACCCTCCCCTTTGAAGCGTGAGGAACTAAGGTGGTTTCACAAAATTTGTGAAAACATGCAAATGGTCCTATCTAGAGCCAGTGTTTGCTTGTCCCTTCTGGGCTACTGTAGAAACATGGCGGTTCAACATGGCGGACTCTGTGGAAGAAGACCACGCTAGACCTTTAACATTAGATTTTTAAAGAAAAAAAAAAGGAAACATCAAATCAAATCAATCAAATCAAACGTGTTTTCAATATCTCCAAATGTGCTATATGAAAAGAGTGAATGATCCCAGCAGGATGTGTGTGACATCTCCGTATTACAATCGGACTCATTTTGTAACCAGAAGAAATGTGTGTGACTGATGCAAATTGTAATTGCTGCCTGGATTATATGATAATGTTTATTTCATCTCAGGAGGCGTTTTGTTCTTGTTTTGCTCGTTGGGAGGTTAGGTGGTGGGTGTTAAAAGCTCTTGGTTTTGACACAGGATTTGCATCTTATGTGTGTGGTTAGGTTTAAGCTAAAAAAACACTTTTTTTAATGAATGAGTTTGGTTAAAATCCAGGTGAAGTGAAAAATGTCATTTTAGATAAATAGATAACTTTATTAATCCCACAATGGGGAAATTCACTTGTCACAGCAACATTTGAGTGAAATAAATAGGCTACAGACATAAAGAACAGGAACATTTGCATACAGCAGGTCCAAGGCCTTATTGTCTCTGGTGCTGCATGTGACAAACTGGTGGAAGGTTGGGAGTGTGGACGAGAGAGAAACATGGTTGAAGTCCCCTGTGATGATGATGGAGGCCTCCAGGTGTTTCGTTTGTAGTCCTGCAGTCACAGTGTGGATGACGTCACACGCTGCTTCTGCTTTCCCAGACGGAGGAATATAGACAGTGATGATGATGATGAAGACCACTGTGATGAATATAGACAGTGATGGCGATCACACTGGAAAATTCCCATGGCAGATAACATGGACGTAGTTCGACGGCGACAAGCTCGATGTCCGGGCTGCAGACGCTCTTTCACACAGACGTGCCCGGCGTTACACCACCTGTTGTTTATGAGCACGGACAGTCCCCCTCCTTTCTTCATGCCGGTTGCAGTGGTATCCCTGTCGGCTCGAACCGTCTGGAAGCCGGGAATGGTGACGTTGGAATCCAGCATCTGCTCGTGTAGCCACATTTGTTTCCAGTGGTGATTGCAGGGATGTAGAGTTTAAACCTCCTCTTCTTCATCCTCCGTTTAACCCCGGCTCTGCAGCCTCGCCGTCTCCTCCTCAGCTCCTCGGGTATGGAGGGTCTCTTTCGAGTCAGGATGCTCGGGTACCTCAGGGCGATCATCTGGTCGCGGGTGTAAACAATGTGACTCGCCGTCGCCATGGAGACCCGTGCAAACAAAAAATAAAAAGTGCTCAAAAACACCCAAAAAGTATTTAGGCGACGTCAACAAAGTAGTAAGAAAGTAAGAAAAGAGTTCAAAATAGAAAAAAAAACCTGAAAACACGCTGAAAGTACAACGATGATAGGAGCTGCCATGACAGGCTGCCGTTGTCGCCGGCGCCATTCCCTTTAAGATTGCATTCATAGTTATATTGTACCCCTATTTAATTTCTGTAAAAGAAGATGTGACGCATGCTTATGTAGTTATTAACTGATTTCAACCAAGTTTCAACCAGTGTATGATGTACTATTGCCAACAGTATCAGATGGCGTCAGCTATTTAGCTTGTGTAGCTAATGTAAACCAACTTAGCCCTGGGTGGCAGGACCAAAACCCGGCAAAAAAACCACCTCTGTACTTTATTCCATGTCATCACACTGTCCTGCGTCGGCATCAGATGCTGCATTCGGTCCCAGGCTTGCCGTGCTTTTCACTGGGAGCTCCCAGTCCCAGCAGTGTCAGCTATAGTCTGCTATAGCTGTGTAACACACGGCGCTATTGGCTCCCTTGCTGCCTGATTTTACATGAACTACTTAAATATGCAGAAGCTGATTTCTCATGTGGACTTTAAATTTAAAGTAACTTCATTTCTTGTCTTGCTACTGTTGACTTTTTCAACCAAGGTCCCAATTTCTCCCTAAACTCAACCAAGTGCTTTGAGTTGTCCAAACATAAAAACATGCATCATTCTTTAGTTGCCAATAGCAGATATTGTAGAGAAAACCAATCACATACGTTTACATTCAATATGAACAATTTGCAACATCAATACATTATGTTCAAACTGTATTTTCTGTTTCAAATGAGTATTTTTTAGGAGACTGGGTTGTTAATTCAAGTTTTAAAAACTAAAAAGTCCTTTTACCAGCATATGAAAGTGGAAAAAAAGATGTTGGAGGAGGAGAACTGATTGAACTCCTGTGTTAAACTGCGTCACCACACAGCAGGCAAGTCGATAGCAGGGTTAAAGGTGGTTAATCCGTAGCTCCGGTGGTTTATGATTCATTTTAGCAACTTAAAATATCACCAACCCTCAACTATATGAGACATTCTTTACTGTAGCCAAATCAAATATCAATACAGGCCAATTCTGAGGCTGAAATCTTGACAGAGTCAGAGAGGAGACAATCAAAAGGGAAGGCAGGCAGAGAGCGATAGCTGCCGCTGGTCAGAGACAGAGAGTAAGATAAATGAGGGATTGATGGATAGCAGCACTTGAGTGGTAGAGTGCACGCGCTTCTGCTGTTAAAACACACACACACACACACACACACACAGAGGAACACACTCTTACTATACAGGTATTCCCCTCACCTCACAGCCAATCAAAAAACTTATATTAAATTAAAGAAGACATTTTCTATCTTTGTAGGGACATTTGCGTAATGTAGCACAAACACAGTACTGACTCACACTTACATTTCATTTCAGTGTGTTTCCATGTTCTGGTCAAACGCTGAAATTAACACTCAGGTTGGGTGTTATTGGTGGTACAGTGCCTTCACCACAAGGATCTACTATCAGCAGCCCTTCTGTTCCCATGGTGACAGGACAGCTACAACTATAGCTGCTTTCTCTCCTTCCCTCACACTCCCTCACTCCCTCTCTTTTTTGAGTGAAGACCTGATAATGAGGCTAATTTAAATCATCATGCGTTGTTGTATAATTTTTTTTTATGCACTTAATGTGATAGCTCCTGGCTCCTCTGACGTCCAAAGCTGTCGTCATTTTGAAACACTTCAATCATAATGAAGTACGGCTGTCAAGAATAACATCCAATCAGGAATAAAGAAAACAACACAAACCTTGAAAGACATTTAACAGTGTGTTATTTGCTATTGCTAAAATACAGAAAAGGAAACAGGAGTTACATTTCTTTCTCAGGGATTTCTTGCGTTCTTATGCATAAGGTGTTTGGTTTAAGTAAGGTATAATAGTCAAGTAGTATGAACCTTTCCTGAATGCTCTTGCAGCTAAATGTACAACCAGCTTCCCACCCTCTCATAGCAGCCAAATATAGGAACCACAGAAAATATCTCCAACATCTCTCCATCTATAAATATATTTCTCGCCTCGCACAGCTATATTCTCTTTTGCACTTCTAACTCCATCTTTTCACGAATCTATGTTTTTATCTTATATCTATCCCAATTCCCCAGGAGTCCTGTTTGTCTGAGGCAAATATCAGACTTCAGATAAATCTATGAAGATATTATGCACAAAAAACTATTTATTTCAGTTTCAATTTAAACAACATTATTAAGGAAGTTTGGCTGTCTTTATGCATTATAGCTTGTTATGATCTGACAGCTGTTAGCATCATATGATTAGTTTAATAAATGATAGACCAATGCACGCCCTGCTGGCTCACAAAATTATATTATTGTTGAAAGTGTCACCTGTGATGCTTAATAATGTCGTTGCTTGTTATTAATGATGCTTTGTCATTAAGACAAACTGATTACAGCAACATATTGTTTTAGTACAAATTACTGGTAGAATATCTGAAGAAATGACATTTATAAGGATAGCCTTTGAAATGTACGAAACGAATGAAGAGAAAGATGATTCACAGCTGATGCAGACCGAGCACTGATAATAAATAATAACTAACAGAACTAAAAGATCGGTAAAAGATCTAGAAACCTAGCTCATAGCCTAGTTAGCAAGTTATGATAGCTTGTCACTGTTTTTTATGGTTGTGTTTCTTATTTTTCTTCTAGGGGAGACTCTTGAAGGACCACCACCTACGAGGACAGGGGACCATGGGTGTAGCCGAGATAGCTAAACTGCGAGCATGTTGTTGCCAGCTTTCAACCGTGGGTCTTATAGACCAGTGGTTCCCAACCTGGGGGTGGTTGGGACCTCCACTAGGGGTCACCAAAGCTTCATGGGGGGTCACAAGGCCTTCTTGATTTTAAGGGGTGCAAGAACATTTAGAAAGCTTAGAAAACACACACATATATATATATATATGGTTTTGCACAAAGTTCTTGAGGTTACTGGGTTCACTATTTGGGTTAATAGTAAAGTTTTTATACAATATGAAATATGTCACTCAGCCAGGGGTCGTACATTTCCTAAAAGATAAAAAAGAGGTCCCTTAAGAAAAAAGGTTGGGAATCACTACTGTTATGTCACAAATGATTTCAGCGGGATTTAAAGCACAACACAGTTATGCTTCACTGTTCACTTTTTTTAGCAAGGGTACCAAAAAGTAGCCTGCTGACACTGGCTGACCCTCTCCCTTGACACTACTGGAACCAGTACTTTAATAACTTACTGTTGTAACTAACAATAAGCAATATACAGGCCTAGCTAGCTACAATAGATCTCACAGAAGGAGGAAACAGGGAAAGAGGAACTGTAAGCATTAGGCCTAACTGTGGAGAGAAAGACTATTTTAAACTACAAGACAGATGAAGTCACAGGAGATGTATAAAGAGAAGAGAGACAACACTGTTTCCAAACCAGTGTGTGGGCTCCGAGAGGTTGCAGACTCAGTGGGCTTTGTGCACACAGGAAGCAAAGCACTGTGGGAGTTTTTAATCCATCAATAGGTGCCTTTCCCTCAGGGTCTCTGGGAATCGAGCCAGCAACCCTCCGAGTGCTGGCAGCCCCTGCCTCTGAAGGCATACAAGTCACTGCCTTCAGACACACACACACACACACACACACACACACACACTAACACACATGTAAGCCAACACACACACACACACACACACACACACACACACACACACACACCACACACACACACACACACACACACACACACACACACACACAAATATATGCCCATACATTCAAAAACACGACAAACACTCCCTCCATCTTCCTCTGCTGCAACACACACACACACACACGTCTCTATCTCCTTTCTATCGGGCATCACCAGTTTCCAGGATGACACTTTATGAATAATGATTTATTACATGGGGAGAAAAGAAAATGAAGGGAATAGGCCTTGGATCGACAGAATACATTTACCTGACGCAGCGCTCGAGTCGGGGAGTCATCTGAGAAACATTTGGAGAATTCAGCTCGCTCGGAGAGGATGCTATAATTGGGATATACTTTCAGTCCTTGATGTGAAAATAAAGTCCTTTTTTCCATAATCAAGGAGGAGAGACACTGTGGGAGACCCTGAACGAAAAGAAAAAAAGGGGAGAGACAAGACTGAATTTAAACGTAGTTAGAGACACTGATTAAGACTTCACTGAGACAGAGGAAGCTGGAGAAAGAGACTGATTCACACCAGGAGAGAAACAAAGAGGAAATGACAGAGATAAGACACAATTCTTTTCGTCTTTCTCAATAACAGTCAATGCAAATTAACTTTCTTAAACCCGCACTTGGTCATTTTCTATGGCTATATGCAGCACGAAGGGGCACCGAGAGATACATTTGAAAAGTTGAGCTTTGGTACCAGAAATCAGTTGGTGAAATGTCACAGCTTTACACAGCAGACTTGTTTTTACCAACCCAGTGATTTAAACATGTTTTACTGACTGCTAGCTGCAGTTAAGAAGCCAGTTTTTGATTAAGGGCCGAGGTCAAATGTCCAACCTTAGCCCTGAGCCCTCACAGACTTTAATCGACTTCCCCTGAGACATCAGTAGTTAAGTGTCTGAGTGGGGGATGATGTGAGGCCTCCAAACGCTGTCTGAGGAATGGGGCGGCACTTTGTGAAATCATTTTAATTGCGCAGAGGAACTGTAGTAAAGTCAGTAAAGCAGCTTTGTTGGACTAACAAATCTACTTGTAAAAATGCTGTCAATCAAAATCGAAAGACAAACTACACATAGGCCTCCATAGTGCTTGTTGGCAACATGTTGATCTGTAATTGAAAGGAAAATGTTACCTTGCAGACACCTGCATATTTTGTTTGTTCTACTATTTAAGACTCCATTAGAGTCGGTCATTGCTGATTTGCGCAATGCATTGTGGGTTTTTCCCTTATGCAAAGTCTGCTGTTGTGGACTTTATCAGAGTGTATTAAAAGTGCGCATGGACGCATTAGAACTGGGCCTAATATTAGTTTTCTCACATCCTATCTGCATATTTATTTCCCAACAGTGACCAGGCCAGGTGGTGATGGGAAGATATGTCCCAATCATGTAGTTTATATTTTGATTCACAGTTTACAAGACACTGGAAATGAACCAAAATATATTTGAGACATAAAACATTAACATTTCAGCATTAAAATGTCTATGTTATATATTGAGTTAAAGCTGCCGTAGAAAACGTTTATGAAAATAACTGCTTGTCATATTTGCTGAAATTTTAACTATATCCTAACAGTAGTGCATGAGACAGACCATTTGTGAAAAAAAATCATGTTCTTCTGGATTCTTCTAGTGCCCTTAACGGCATTTGCAAGACTCCACCAGGCTTGAACAAAAAACAACCAATCAAAGGCGAAACAGATAGAAAGACGCTTTAGGTGAGAAATGTATATGATGAATGTGAGAAACCCCCTGGTGGCAGAACATACTCTAGGTTTAAGTAATGCATTAATAAAACAGTAATTTACATTGCATTTCCAATTCCTCCATGAGATTAACATTATTATGGAAAGCACAAATTCCAATTTTATCATAATGTGTTGTTTTCAATTTTACTTTATTTAATGACTGATTTATGAATGGATTGGATGGTTGAGGAACCGCACTTACGAAACCTACGCTCTTTAACACTCTTCTCTCTAGCAGCCTCAATAACTAATATGTTTCTAACATATAATTATATGAAAGGTGATACGACCATAATGACTAACCAAATAAGGAACAAAAACAGCAGCTATTTTACTCAAACAATAAGTACAAAGAAGAGGACATCACAGTTCTGGAGACAGTCTCTAGTTGGAAAGTGATTTCTGTATTCAGCAGTGCAAAATCCCTTTTTATCCACGCTCACTATGTGTTTCATCTCTAATTATAACATAATTATTTACAAAGCTTTGTGTTCAGTATATGCAGAAGCTTTGTGGCAGGGTGGCCTGTTGTGAGTGCTGGTTGGAGACAGACACCTGTTTCCAGTCAAGTTAATTGGCTCATGAGAGCTAAAGGGCACTTTCACACAGGCAGTTTCATCTGAATCTGGATGTTCGCCGAGAAATTAGCTTTATTAGAAATCAGTTCTGATCAAGAAACCACAACTGACCCCCAAATGACATGCTATAGGATTAGCTACATTCAAACCATAGGCTGTCGTAGTCTCCATTCACCAATAGGTGTCTCAAGTGCTGTTGTGAAGCTCAATGTGGTCGGCTCTGGCTGTCATCATCTTGGCAGTCCTGACAATAATCCAAAAATGAACAGCTCATTCAGAAAGACCATGCCCTTCATTATATATAACTTTAAGCCTTGATATAATATAAATGGATCATTTACTAAAAATGTACCCCCCGTGCAGTTGTCATGAATGGGGAAATTATCTTATAGAGAATACAGACGTTTTTGGTACCTGGTTGTAAACGGGTTTATTTCTGTTGTAAAGTTGGGCGTTTTAGTATGGGGCCTTATGGAGATTGACTCACTTCTAGAGCCAGGCTCAAGTGGCCGTTGGAGGAACAGTTTTTGTTTCTTCCATGTTGTGCTTCATTTACAATCACAGAGGTCACCGCTTGATTCAAACATGGCTACTTTCCATGTGCAGTCAGATCCACATCTGTGCTTCCACAGGAAAAGTTAACAAGAAAACAATGACATGAGGGTCTGAATCAGTTATTCCGTTTAAAGATCAATACCCATGATAGCATTATTAGTGGTGAGAATAGTGAGAAAGGCTTCACTAACCAGTTTGGCATGCAACAGAGAAACCTGGTTTCTGTAATTGGGTTAGAGGATTAGAGAAACCTGATTTCCCCAGCTCGATGTCTCTTGGAGAAAGCTAATTTCTGGGCCATGTATCTATACAGGGTTTCTGTGACTTCAGACATAAAGTATCACTGTGATATAGTGGCAATATGAAAATAAATATCATTACACATAGCAATATATTGTTATATATGTTTTAAAAACATAAACATAATTTTTTTTTAAATGTAAAATGTAAAATTCATGATTTAGGAAGGGGTGTACGCTCAAGGGCATCTCGGCAGTGCCCAGGAGGTGCAACTGCCACCTCTCCAGCTACCATCCACACTCCATACTGTGGTCCGTGCTGGATTTGAACTGTCAACCCTCTGGTTCCGAAGCCCTACGGACTGAGCTACTGCCACCTATTCAGTCCAATGATTATAGGATGCCGTTAAAAGCAAACTATTTGAGGGTGTAGTCTTGCCCAGAGAGACACATGTACCAGGACTGACCCCTGACAGCCAGCACCAGGTCACATTTCATAATAACCACTTACAGTCTCCTCATTTTCTCTGTTTAAATAACTAAAAGAAACTACAGATCCTCCTTGTGGAGAGAATATTAAAAAGCATCCTTATTTTAGTAATCATTTTATTCAGCTTTACTACTGATTATTTTACCCGAATTAGTAACCCAAAACATTTTTTTCCTGCTTTTGATGGGATTACCATGTGTCACATTTCTTGGCAACAGCAGGCCTCACAGTAGGGCCAATAAAGCATCTTTCAACAGGGTTCTATTGAAATTAAAAGCAACTGAAAAGACAGAAACTGAGGTGGAATGAATGCTGTCCAAGTTCAAGTGCCAAACATAGAGGCTGATGGATTTCATTTCAGTGCTGATTAAAAAATCATTCTGACATTTACAACCCATTACAGTCGGCAGAATAAAAGTGAGCTAAACCAGAACTGAGATGCAATTCCAACATACGAATCCTCACAGAAACACAGTACATACAGTACACCTAAATGGCATCTATTCACTACGGATAGCCCAGTTTACTATCAGAACTGCTGGGTTAAGTTAATATGAAGGAGCTGATATGTGCTTAAATGGTGTCACATGTCTGAAAGCAACAAAGCAAAAGAGATTGCCCTTTTGCTACAGAATGAAATATTAATTGAAGAAACCGTTGTGGATGTGATCATACACACACTTCCTGCAAGAGGACAATAATCAAAAGGCCTGCTTAAAAAGCACAGCCTATGATTAGCTGCTTCACTCCTAATGAGATGGAACCATGAACCAGCTGGCCTTAGACTGGGACAAGAGACAAGAACACCCAAACACAACCCACACACTGGAAGAAAAATCAAACGCCATCCAGAAGGGACCCAGCCAGCTTTCTGCTTTTTGATGCTATTGGATTCTTCAGAACCGACAAAAAGCTGGTCATCCTAAGAAATATGCCCAAAGATGATTGACACAGCAGCTACTCATCAGGCACTTCTTTTATTATTTAACCACTATTGTGAACTCTTACTAATCCCAGACCAAAATGACAAAAGAAATGACAAAAAATAGACTATGCTAGCAGTTGTATTTCAGCAAAACAGTGCTTTGAGCTAAATGCTAATATCAGCATGCTAACATAGCTCACAATGACAATGTTAACATGCTGATGAATAGTATGGTATAATAACAGTCATCATATTAGTTTAGCATAAGAACAAAGTACAGACACATTATGACATGATGATGTTACTAGATGAAAAGGTTAAAGGCAGTACAAACAATTAAATGTCAACCAATCCAATAGTTGAGACAATTTAATCACAGTATCAACCTCATGGTTATAAACCTACCACGAATGTCAGAAATTAGTAAATTTAGTGTCAGTCCTTTACGTAGATGTTTCAAAGGAAAGTAAATATGTAGAAGCAAATAGCACTTTAATTTTGTGCCCCCTGTGGTTACTGGTGGCAGGCCCCATTTCAGTTTTTCACCTCATGATTCTGTCAACTGTGTCTTCTGCATTATGTGCAATATGCAAATGCAGTGCTATTGCTGAAAGAAAATGGCTGGTATAAATACAGTCAGCCAATAAATCCATAGGGGGAATCCCCACCAGTCCAGCTGGACATGCATTAGATGGTGGACAATGCACAACTGTGATTACCAAATCAAAACACAGTGAGGAACATGATGATGCAGGAGGGTAGGAAATTGGCAGCTAGGACAGGGTTCCACTGCCAGGTAACGTCACTGTGTGAGACAGGTCTATGAAACAGTGGAAAGGCCAACAGACCCAACCACCCACACACACACACACACACACACACACACACACACACTGACTACACATGACCCACACGCACATATTCATCCATGTAGCAATGCATAGAGACAGCTGACATTGACATGATAGAGACAGGATGAGGTGCAGTCCGACACTGGGTTTGCCTGAACCAAAACAGTGACAACATTTCTACTAGCTGCACTAGAAAATATACGAATGACATTAAGATTGATTTTGAACTTGTTGGTTTTATTTTGAAAGCTTCTGGAGAAGCATAATCCTTGATTGAATGGGAAAAGTTGCGTAACTGACTGGAGACATAGTAGGAAAAAAACTCATAACTCTTGGAAGAGTAAAGTAAGCAGCATTCTGCCAGTGGAGGGCACAAGGGGATACATAAGAGATGATGAGGCCGGATGGATACGATGCTGTGAGCTCATGTAATGATTTATACATGAGCAGAGGCACTCAAATCCAATGTGGCTAGCACATAAGGGGAGGTCAAACTGGGTATAATTTTCTAGTTTACATTAATATTCTACCAGTGGCATTTTGTAAAAGCTAAGATTTTTATGACTGTGGTTAAGTAAGCCAGAAAACAGGACAGTACTGTAACCTTTCAATAAAGATAAAATCTGCTGTAGAGGCTGCTTGCAGTGTGTAGAAATATGTTTCTGGGTTTGGCTTTTTGCCAGTTACCACTGGAACAAACGTCCTTGGCTTTCTGTTACTGTTCGGGATGAATTCTAGTCTTTCATTCCAGTCACAATATTTCATATCTTATCAGTTGATGGGATCAAAATATGCTGATATTTATATCTGCCATTGAGATCTCTCAACAATGCAGTGCTAGAGGGAGGATCTAGAAACGGTCTGTTGGCCCACCACTTTGGTCTCAACTATTGGATGGATTGCAATGACATTTTGTACTGATGCTCACAGACCCCAGAACATAAATCCTATTGACATGTTTGATCCAATAACTTTTTAATCAATCTCATCAAGAGCTACCAACAGGAAAACATGTATCTAACCAGTGAATATCTCTACAATACCTGGCTTGATTGGCACAACCATCGGTACAAATATCGATTATTTCCAGATGAAGACCCCTAATGACCCTAGTGATCCCTTGAATCTCCTCCTGGAACCACTAGCAGGTTGACTTTTTTGTTACAGAGATAAATATCTATTGGATTACCTGTTATGAAATGCATGACATTAATGTCCCCCTGATGAACTGTATTTGGTGATCACAGTTTTTAGTTCCATTATCTGGTCAAAATCTAATTCTTTGGTTTATATCCAAGAACTTGCAAAATTACATACCTATTAGCCTAAGCTGCATTTTGTCATCCATCCATCCATTATCAACCACTTCTCCAGGGTCGGGTCAGTCCTCCCAGTTGGACATGTCCAGAAAACCTCCAAAGGAAGGCAGCCAGGAGTCAACCTAATCAAATGTCCAAACCACCTCAGCTTACTACTTTTGGCCTAAACGAGAAGCGGTGCTACTCTGACCTCCCTCCTGATGTCCGAACTCCTCACCCTATCTCTTAGGCTGAGCCCAACGGAGGAAAACTCAGTTTGTGTGTTTGTATCTGCAATTTTGTTCTGTAGGCCGATTGATAAATTGAAAGCTTCAGCATTTTGTGTTTTGAGCTACTTAGCAAATGTCAGCATGATAAACAAAATGATAAATAGACTGAACTGAAGCACTTTTCTTCCTCAGCTGTTGAGGTAGAAAAGTACTGTAGAAAAGTAGATTGTGCTTTATAGTTTGCTTTACAGCCACAGCCACTCTGCTGGTAAACATTGTTCATGTCAGCACGATAGCGTGATGACGACAACATTAAACTCCAAGCACCGCTCTGTCTGTCTTGTTCGCCTGTACACAAAAGTAAAAAATTTCATGTGCGCGCTGCCATGACATTTGCCAAAACTTTAGGCAAAGACGTCTCATAGTTTGGTTTGATATTAATATATTTCCAAGCAAAGTCATGCTACTAAAAGGGATAATCATTTGGATTTTAAGACCCAAAACACTTTAGCACCACTCTCATGACAAATGTAACATTTTCAGCCCTTCTATGAAGAACTCAGAGAACAGGAGGGTCAACAGTATGCTGTTCAATCAATACAATATGTTAACATGGAGCCTCTAATGGGTACTAGCAGGGCTTTTTACTTTGAGTCTTGTTACTACATGCAATCTGATTTCCAAATAAAAGTCTCAAATATATTGCATGATCTTAGTTATTTGGTAGATATTGCATCAAAGCCTCTGAGTCCTCGCCAAACCCTTGTAGGTTAATGAGGATCAGTGCATTTTTATGTACACACAGCACATAGAAATAAATATTTGTTTGCATCTGCCCAATAATTCCATTAAATTTTCTGGGTTTTTTTTTCTACTTTTATTTCATAAGCAATTTATCTCTGGCAGTTGTTACATTAAAGCCCCTGCACAAACGCAGAAAGAGAGACAAATAGAGAGCAGGGAAAGAGGGGAAAAAAGTAAGTGATTATGGCTTGCCATGCTATCAGCATATTTGGCAGAGAAATGCAGATTAGCTTGCTTGTGATCAACAGACATCTGCACTGGAGACAATTGGAAATAATTTAACTACAGAATTGCATTTAGCTCGAGGAAGAAAGGAGAATAATCCCAAAACAACAACATAAACTACCTTGGTTCATTAGCAGAATAATAGAGCTCCATTTTAACCTGGAGATAAGGGCTGGAAGACGGATGTAGCCACAGGGTGTGTGTGTATGTGTGTATGCAAGTGCAAGTGTGGGTGTCTGGGTTTTTCATAAGTGTGCCTGTGTGCAGCTAATTAGTATCTGTCATTCAGCAGGCTAGTCACCTGACTTTAACTTTAATTATAGTTCTTTTCCAAGTCTTCAGCCTTGAGTCATGCAACACACAAACACACATTGTTAGTGCTTGGCTGCTGGGTGCATTTCTTGACAATGGTTGCCTCAGGCCTGAGCTGATCCAAAACCACTTAATGCTGAGTCCTAATCTAACCTTAGTTAGAATTCATCTTAACCTGTCAAAGATGGTCCAGACTGTGGCCCTGCTCAATACAACTGTCAAACTCACTCAAAGCAAACTTTGGAAGAGAAATAGTCAACGCAGTAACAGAATCTTGAACCATATTTGACCAGCACTGCCTAGTTTGACAGTTTGATCTGAGTTTGGTGCGTTGAGCTGGACAGACTCACTGAGAATGACCTGTCAATCACAAGGTAGCCAAGCCCTAAAGCATACCCTGCTGTATGGTCTATTTTACTCTAAATGGGACTATCATTTACTAAATGAACATCAGGCTGTATGGAAGAAGACTGAAACTAGAGATTGAGAACATAAACTCATTAGGAAACTGTTTACTGAGCTAATACATCAAAAGAGAAGTGGGGTCATTTCTCCATAAGACTGCATAGTATCAGTTTTTATTGCAGCCAATGGAGCTGCCCCCTGCTAGCCATTACACAGAATGCAAGTTTAAGACACTTCCACATTGGCTTCAATTCACAGACCTGGAAGCTCTGTCCATTATATATACTGTCAATGATGCTGTCACATTGAATTTAAGGCTACAAACTGCACAAGATTATAGGTTCAATTTTAGTGATCACTGTGTGCCTTGTTTAACACTAGAATACTTTTAAGGACCAATGTTTAGGATTAAGTGACATCTAGCAATGAATAGGGTTTGAAATCAAAAACCGCTTCCAGTTAGGAATCGGTTCCAAATTGGAAGTGTATGCCTGCGAGATTATCTGTTCCTTAATCGATGCAGGGAGGTTTTTTCTGACAGCCACATATTGCAAACAATGAGGTCAAACTTACACATCTGGAAATAACAGATTTTTTTCTTTGACTAAGAAAATAAAAATAGTCTCTCATTTTATCCTTTTTAGATGATTACAGACAGATGGTTGCAACCGTTAACTCTCAGGCTACAGCCTTTATTCTGCTGTTTCTACACTGGGTTCAGATTCAGAGAGTGCTATAGTGAAGATTTGTCGAGTCCAGGAGTCCGAGACCTAGTTGAAGCAGAGTCAAGACCCAGTCCACAGAGGTCATGTCATGTCGAAGTACAAATTAGAGAGACAGTCAACATAGAAAAAAGAATGCTTTTGCTTTTCCAATGAGATGAGTTTTGGCAGCCAGGCATTCTGAAATGACACTAATCAGCCAATATCAACCCGTTCCAGATGAATTTTGAATTAAACCTTCATGTACTGTTTTGTTTTGAAGGAGGACGTTACTTCAGAAAAAAAAATACATATGTTGCTGGACTCAAGTAAAGTCTGAAACAACAGAAAAATGGCCTCAAGTCTGGATTTGAGTATTAAAGCACTGTTCAGAGATAATACAATAGATGTGTTGATGCTGAAAACCTGTGTGGGCCTACTTTTTTTCCACACAGAAAACTGATCCGGAATCAGTAAGGGAATTAATAAAGAATAAGCCAACCAATAAGCAGAATCAACAATGGCATTGGTATCAACCAATTTCCTTCCTTGGTTAAGTTGCAGATTGCTTGGGCTACTGTAGGAACATGGCGGTTTAACATGGCATACTCTGAAACACAACAATTATTATTATACACAAATAAAAAGATACCTATGAATATTATATTCCATTTCTGCCAGTAGATCCTCCTACATGTTACACACTGGAGCTTTAAATATGCAAAAGGAAATACAAAGCAGTTTAATAAACCAAGAAATACTTTTGGTTTTGTGACATTTAAGAAAAGTTGACTTGTCATGTGATGCTGAAATGTAAAATTTCTGGCATATTTCTAAAGTTATGTGTGTGAAAACACACTTCAGAGGGAAAACTACATGTATAGTAACATGGCCTTTGTATGTTTCTGCTTATTTACATGGCAGTTCAGCAAGAACCCTGAAAAAGCAACAGAGACTGAGAAACATCCAGATGCTTGCCTTTCAGCCTTAAAAACCTGTTGTAATTCATAAGGGAGTAGTGGAAGCTACATCTGTTTCTTCATCTGTCATCTTCCTGTTGATTTCACACCATGGTTTGTCTCCATTAGGAACAACAACAAATAAGAAATTGAAGTTACGGTCGTAGAAGACAAATGACTTCTTCTTTGAGCCACTGCCTGTTATTTTCTTCTCTTAGTGTGTCCCTTTTTTCCCTCTTCCTCCCCCTCCCTACCACTCAGCTGACATCCCATAATTTCCCTGTGGGCTGATGGCTGAGTGTGGGTGTGGATGGGCGGATTGGGAGAGTGAGGGAGAGAGAAAGTGAGGGGTCATGAGTGAGAGACAGAATAAGAAACAGTCACTAAGGTAGAAAAAAGGGGAGAATTAGTAGAGAACTGATGTCATTCCGAGTGTGCTCATTACACATGTTAAAAGCTTTTCACCGGCCTGCTGTCTCAGTTCCTCTCATCTTACTTGATTCTGCTTGCGCTTCAGCAAAAAAAGAGATATATTTTATCCCCGCGCTGTTTAGATTATGTTTACACACTTGAGTCAAAATGCATACATAAAGATAGATAGAAACTGATTTAGCGGTGAATGCGTGGCAATGTGGTTGAATTCAGATATCAATATATGTAACAATATGGCACATGTATGCCAAATCACAGATAACATAATGAAACTAAAGTTCAATGTAACATTCTCCATTGTTATGCATTACCATCAATACCATGTAAGTATATTCCAATCCAATCCAACTTTATTTGTTAAGCACTTTAAAAATAAGCTATAAGCTTTGATAAAGCTTATAGTTAGGGCTGGATCAGGTGAGTCCTGAACCATCCCTTAGTTATGCTGCTATAGGCCTAGACTATCGGGGGATTTCCCATGGTGCACTGAGCTCCTCCCTTCCTCTCTCTTTCTGCACTCATTCATGTCCCCTTAATGCATGTTACTAACTTCACTTCTTCCCCGGAGTTCTTGTGCTTTCTCGTCTTGCAGGTTCTTGTCGATCCTGGTGGAGCCTCCTGCCATGGTCCTGCTAGATTGCCATTGCCAATACTGTGGTTGCTGTGCACCTGTCTGTCTGTCTCTCGCTCTCTCTCTCTCTCTCTCTCTCTCTCTCTCTCTCACCCCAACTGGTCGAGACAGACGACCACCCTCCTAGAGCCGGAGGATTTGTCCTAGGTTTCTGCCTTTTAACAGGCAGTTTTTCCTTGCCCTTGTCGCCAAGTGCTTGCTCATGGTGGTACTGTTGGGTCTCTGTAATTAATGTTTTAAAGAGTTCGGTCTAGACCTGCTCTATTTGAAAAGTTATATACAAATAAAGCTATACAAATAAAATTGAATTGAATTGAATTGAATTGAATTGAATTAAAAAGTGCTGTACAGGAGAATAAATAAGACATCATAAATGTAAACATTGATGGTGATGATGAAGACCACTGTGAGGAAGATAGACAGTGATGGCGATAACACTGGAAAGTTCCCGTGGCAGATAACATGGACGAAGTCCGACGGTGATGAGCTCGATGTCCGGGCTGCAGACGCTCTTTCACACAGTCGTGCCCGGCGTTACACCACCTGTTGTTTATGAACACGGACAGTCCCCCTCCTTTCTTCCTGCCGGTCCCGGTGGTGTCCCTGTCGGCTCGAACCGTCTGGAAGCCGGGAATGGTGACGTTGGAGTCCGGTATCTGCTCATGTAGCCATGTTTGTTTAAACCTCCTCTTCTTCATCCTCCGTTTAACCCCCGCTCTGCAGCCTCGCCGTCTCCTCCTCAGCTCCTCCGGTATGGAAGGTCTCTCTCCAGTCAGGATACTAGGGTACCTCAGGGCGATCATCTGGTCGCGGGTGTAAACAATGTGACTCGCCGTCGCCATGGAGACCCGTGCAAACAAAAAATAAAAAGTGCTCAAAAACGTCAAAAAATTATTTAGGCAACGTGAACAAAGTAGTAAGAAAGTAAGAAAAGAGTTAAAAATAGCTAAAAAAAACACTGAAAACACACTAAAACTACAACAATGATAGGAGCTGCCATGACAGGCTGCTGTTGTCGCCAGCGCCATTCCATGGCTATATTAAGTGAATATCATATAAAGTGCATTTACCTATATTTAAAACAAAAACTGTTTTCAATTAAAATTTTCTTTGAATTACTAATTTGGACAAAATAATTTTGCAACAGCAACACAGAGAGTAGGGGTGTTAAAATTTACCAATGCAAGTCGGAAATCGGTTTAACTGATCATAGCCTGAGTTTTCTTACCTTAAACCAGCTGAGGTTTACTCATCTGCTTTTAAAAGGCTTATTTATTTTCTATATAGTATTAAAAAAATGCAAGACGTTAGGCGTAGAGTACAGGCTGGACTTATTCTCTCCACCATGCTGTTTTGTGGAAAAACACCTGGAGGCCCAATGGCCCAGTCTGATATCCTGCTGGTCACAGTGAAAAGTTGGTAGCGAGAGCCACGGTGCCAATCCACCACCAGTCTTCCAGCAGGTCTCTGAGATGTTATACTAACCAATTTGTTACAAGCGTACAGCCTGTGGTAACTATTAGGTTGGGAGGCTGGCCTCCTGCAGTCTGCTTACAAGGATGGGTCTGGGCTGAAAAAAGTGTCACTGTCTGTTCCAACTGACACTGAGCCCAGTGTACCAAGGCGTCAAGCAAATATGATAAAAGTGGTGCCTTTCTGGAGAGTTAACATAGTTACAGGCACTTGGAGAGTGAAGATCTCTGCGTAGGCCAATAGTGCAGTCTTCCAAGATATGCAAATTTGCACACTAATCATGACCAGTTTGTGGATGTGGGACCTTCTTTTTGGAACCCTTCAAGCCCACCAAGCATTATTAATTTGGGCCAATGGTTTTTCTGTCATCCTGCTGACAGACATGCAAACAGCACTGAAAACATATACTCTTTGGCAGAGGTAACATTTTTAGTTATTTTCTCAAAAGGAGGACAAATGAGTGTCCAGCTTAAGGTTGCGCCTGCAGCCGGACAGGGCATTTAAAAGCCGGACGAATGGCCACCCTAGTAACATTAGATGCAGAAATTTGACATCCTACACTTTCAGCAACAATGCCTTAAAAAGCAAATCATGTATGTCCCGAAAATATAAAAATTAAAGAAATTAAAAAAATAGGGGCATTTCTGCAGTGGGCTTTCAGTGGCCGACCACTGTTTCTAGGCCAAACAAAGCTAAAGTTAGCTCATTTTCAGCAAGCTAATCTTGCTGTAGCTCAGTTAAACAGCAACATTTTAAATATAAGGAACCATACAGGATGGGGCTTACCTCAGTTTGCATCATTAAGATGGTCAAGAATTGGTCGTGTATCACCTGTAGTCCTTGTCCTCCTCTCCTCTGCTCCTCCCTCTCATTGAGCTGTAAACCTGCAAATTCGACATATCACACACACACACACACACACATTAACATAGAAATGTATGAAAACATTTGCATGCAGTAATCCCTTGCACCAACATATTCATTTCTGTACAGACACGCACAGTTACAACTTCAACTGTGGACGCAGGACAGTCCTAAAATCAAATGTTTGATTTTCGGCTTTCATTATATTAGCAGGATAAAACAAATCTACCACTGAGTGTCCTACCATCTGCTTCACCTTCAGTCTGTTCTGTCTTTTCTGCCTGGTAAGGAGCACTCATCAGTTCTATGGGTACTTTACTTTTTCATTATATAGTAGGAGCAGTATCTGTATTTGCTCTGTTTGAATTTGATACATTCAGCCAGAGCAAAGTATCAAGTATCTCTTATTGGATACTGGATAGTTGGCAATGGAAATGAAAACAGTCTCAAACTGCTGATGAATAAGGAATGCCGTATTGAAACAAGATAGATTTCTTGATGTTATTCTCAAAAAAATGTGAAGGATGAAAGAGCTAACTTTGAATTTAATGCACACACTGATGGAATTGTAAATCAAGAAGCTTTTTGAATCAATAGGGTCTTAACCTACATAAAAGGTCAGTGCAGTGAGAGTGATGTCATGTCACATCATGCATACACTGTAAACCCTAATAAGTTCACAGAACTCAAAAGATTTTGTCTAAGAGATTACCCAACAATATTTTAGTGATGTTTTTAAAATTTTTAAGTTTACATAAAATGAAAATTACATTTACAGTTGACTTAAATTATCTCAATGTTATCTTATAAATATTGATATTCCCCAACTTAAAATTAGGGAGTAATTCACTCAGAATTCTCAATATTTTTCAACTCATATAATTGGGAATCAAAATTTTCAATATTTTCAACTCATAATGTGGGACATGCACTCAAAATTAATTCCAAACTGAAATACTGATGTCGGCCCACTACACAATTACAATCAGCTAATAATGTTAGAAAACATGAAAGTGACACCACAGTGACAATTTAACAACTTTTTTTATTCAACATGTGCTTTTTAAAAGGCATCTTAAATCTGAGGTAGAACAGGCAAATGATTACATTTGTAAAGAGGGAAAAAAAACAAAAAACTTCCTCAATACTCAGCTCAACAAATAGTCCATTCTGAGTGATTCACTCATTGAACAAATCATTCTTCAGCGTCAGCAGACGCCCTTTCAGTGGTTTGTTGTCCTCAAGACACATCACAACTTTTTGGATGAATGTGAATGTAAGCTCGAGATTCTTTGGGTACTGTAGGTCTAGTGCATAGACGTACCCAAAGAGCAGGAGAAATGAGTCAGCCAGATTTGTGGGACCACTCACAAGTATTTCATCCTCCACGACAATACAGATGCTCTCAGGGCTGAAGAGGGCCGCATCAGTAGTGTCATCCGTGGCGACTGTCAGGAGAGCCACCGGAGTGTCAGTGAGGTCTGGACCATCTGCTGACTACAAAACACAAATAATACAAGAATGAGTTCAGCCCCTCAAGGATACAAATCATGCTAATGATGTCTAGACATTACTGCCACTTAGCACTTAGACTGCAACTAAGCTACATGTTTAAACTATTTTCTTTACATATGCTTATATCTTATGTTAGTTTCACACCTATCTGTTAGCATACTTTTTGTTTAGTGGAATGCTTTATACTTACCTTTTCATTTATGTAATTTCTACATGTCAGTTTGCAGAATAAGAACTCTAGTAATCTTCATAAACAGGTCCTGGGGGGTGTTCCAGAAAGGAGGTTCAACAAACTCTGAGCCTAACCCTGAACTCTGAGTTGACTTACCCTGTGAAGTGAAACTCTGAGTTTTCGGTTCCAGAACAGCTGATCTGAGTTAGGTAAGTCGACTCTGATTATGTTAACTCTGAGTTGAGCTCGTGCCTGACGACTAGTATAAAGCCATCATCAGTGGAGCTCCGATACTGTGATTCACCATGGCAACGGGAGAAAACAGGAAACAGACATTTTCTGGCTGCAGCCGTAATAAAAATCTGTTTTTTTGTTTTTTTTTTTTTGAGTTCTTTGAGTGATGTCATATGTTTAAGCTGACTTAATAGCTAGGCAAAGTGATTGATAGTGAGGCCAGTACACTTACATTACAGGTCCTGAAGAACTTGGAGGCATCTTCACGCAGGTACACAGGAAGTGCACGAAGGACGAGGGCCCGTCTCGTATTTACATCAGGTTTTTCCTAGATGGACAAAAAATATCCATTACAATAGTAATTAAACAAATGCAGAGCAAACACTTAAAAAAAAATCAAAGTGTTAAATAGCTCCATATTCTGATGGTGGTCATTGCTATCGATGGTCGATTCAGTATTTTGGGTCACCATTTCTTAAATTAATTAATTTTTTTAATTAATAACTTTCTATTGTAAATACTTAAATAACTCACAAAGGAAAAAAAAAACAGTAGTTAATTGGACTACTACTACAAACTGAAGCTGATAAAGTATCTTTTTAAGAATATATCTTGTGAAGACGTTTATTTCTGATGAGATGACAATGTTGTGTTCATGGCATAATCACTTAACCTCGGGGCACAGTCGAGGCAATTCACACTATGGCTTCTTACAGTTGTCTGCAAACAATCTGTTTCTGAGTCATGCAAAGTTAAAAATTCACCTGAAGGTCATAAATCCTCATGAGCTTGGCTAGCTCCTCCGCTATCTTGCCAGTCTTGGTGGCCTTGTCTCTGAACAAGGTGATGAGTTTAGGCGTGTGTCTGTCCAGCTCCTTGTAGAATTGATTGCGCAGGTTAACGTTGTTGATTCGGTGGAACTCTGCAAACACCTGTACATGGACAGAATTACGCAGAAGTGTACAAAGATGAATGAGGAACAGAATTGTGAATGTATTTTAAGTTTTCAGTTGGCAGGTAGCAAAACCAAGTGCAATTCTATTAGGGATGAGTCAGAACCAAGGTCAAAATAGAAAGTTCATTGTCATTCTTTAATTTAAAACAGGCTGTATAATGTTATCTAAAGGAAATTAAAATAATAAACCTCTGTATACTTTGTTTACAGTGATTGGCAAAAATATGTCACAGCGTGATGTGTTGTCAACTTTTACATCTGCCATTTGCTTTTTGGTGAATTTTTTGAAAATGTAATTTTTAAAACAGTCATTTAAATATTGGAAAAATCAATCATGTTCAAAGTGGGCATGCTAAAGTCATATTGATTAATGGGTCTCAACAGGGAGAACAGTAAAATAATAAAAGATTTTTTATTTATTTTTTTACCTGTGACTCCATAAGTAGGGCTGGCCATCTGTCCACGACGTCTCTCACCTGAGGAGCTACAAGAGCTCCAACGATTTCTTGGCGATGAAGGGCATAGGTTGTGTTCATGAGCTTGCCTATGACTAATTGGTTTTGCTCAGTCTTTTCGACGTCATGTATGATTTCTTCTCTCAATGTTTCCAGAGTGGCTGGGGTTTGATCCTTCGGTAGGTTGATGAGGTAGTTGACCTCAGCTTTTCGAGCTTTCTTTATGTTTTGATGGGGGTGATCATTGTCAGGGTTGTTTCGGTTCCGCTTCCCTATGTTGATGGCTACTTCTGCAACCCCAGCTTTGGCCAGATTGTGACGGTAAGACGCAACCTTTTACCCTATGTGACCTTTCCATCCCAACTCCCCATCTTCACCAGCCGTCATTCTGACACATGGATGAGCTGTAATCAAAGCTTGAGCAGCCATTGCCAATTCCTTTTCATGTGGGTATGGTTTAAAACTGTAGATTGTTTCTGCCATTTTTTTAAGGATTTCACTCTTGTGTGACCTCTTTAACTTCAGCAATTGTCCTGATTCTTCATAAACACGATTTCCTTCTTCTAGTATATGCTCGATTTCATAACCAAAACCAGGAACAACAAAGTGATCAGGCCAACTCTTCTGGCGCTGTAACGCAGGTACATGTGGGAGTAGGTCTGTGTCAGAAGATGCAGTAGATGAGGTGTCACCTTCTGGTCTGACGACTCTCAATGTGCCCTTCTCTGGTAACTAAATAATCTTGTTCCTCTGCTGGGATATTATGCAAACCATTGTTGGAACAGGTTACTGGTTCAATTAAGGTTAATATTAGCTGTAATATCTTATTAAGACACAGTTAGATATATTTTCTTAAAACCAGATTACTATTCTAATGCCACACAGGCTCGACTAGATTGTTTTTCTTTTTAGACAAAATATAAGCCTCATTTCGCAGAAAATTTTATAAAAGAAAAACATTGTACATATTTCTCTTGTGATCAAAACCATTGCTCTGAAGCTCAATGTTGAGGCTATTATGTAGTTCCACCCACTTCCAGTTTAAGCACCACTCACATTTGGTTCAAGCCCCACCCTTTCCGAGTACAGATGTGAAGACAATGGTGTACATGCTAATACCTAGTACAAATGTAAACAGAAAAAGACTAATGCACATGAGAAATAAAAATGTTATATTAGCACCAATAAAACTTTTAACCCTCATAATGTCTTGGGGTCATTTTTGACCCCATTTCAATGTTCTTTATGTCATAAATATGGCATTTTTTAAAATCTAATTTCACCAAAATAACATGGATGGTTCCATGGTATGGGAGCTCCACATAAAAATCAATTTTGACGACTTTCACTGAATTTTGGATGTTTGATTGAATTTTAGAACATTTGTTTTCTTCCCTACCGTAATTTGACCCCAGAAGGGCAATTGGGTTACACTGTGCAAACACACACACACACAGCGCATATAACACACACATACACGCATATAACATACAAACACACAGACACACACACCCCAAAGAACCAAAGGTCATTATTTATCACAATTGAAAAAAATTAAATGCTTTCAAAACAGTGTCCTGACTAAACTTTGACATATACCAGACTGTGATAATCAATCAACATATATTCCTATTATATTAACTATAGTCAAAATTATTCCGATTTTTAGCATTTTTTAAAAAAAAAATGCAATATAATTTCACATAAATGAGGTTTACTGACCTTAAATTATAGAAATTTGGTTTTAATGAGTTAGTATTGAGTTGACTAATAAGGTGAAACACAGTATTATTCCCGCTAAAATGAAGTTGGTGGATATGTGATAACAATTGTCACTACCACCTCTTGCCTTAGGAAGATAAAGCCACCACTGCAGCTCTAGCTGCTTCCTAGCGAGTGAATTCTTCAAATGCAGACAGAGGGCATGGGGAAACACTGGCTAAGAGTACAGCGTCAGAGCCTGCGGCTAATAAGAAGCACAAACCTGGCAACTGGAAGTGCATGTCAGCTAATAGGAGGCGAGAAGGGCTGCTTTATCACTTTCTCAAGCAGAACTCTTACTGTCCCTGAGCTGATGCAAACTAATTGTGGTTTGGATGCAATGGACTGGAATGTGTAATGACGATGTCCTTGCGCATGTAATGGAGTGAGATACCTGCAGCCTGCACTGGGTACTAACTAGCTGTGACCGTCAACGAAGCAACCTCAGTGTTTGTGTCCACACATTTTGAGGTTTGACAGAGCAACACGAAGCTATGACTTACACAAGCCAGCCAATCCAAATCTGAAATACAATTTACAGGAATAGGACAGACAACTACCACAGTTATTCCTACCTGTACTATATATGGGATTTAGAGGTGAGCTGGGTACTTTTGATATCTTGAGTTTTAGGAGAGGCCCTGCGTGTTCAAAAAATACATGGAAGGGATACCTACAGCGTCATATTTTGTGTGGCATCATTTGACGATTTGTGAGAATGTGTTGCGTAACCATGTTATTTTAGGCTGACAAAGATCCAGTCACTTGTCCTATCTTGAGCTGTATCCTATTATGAACTAGGTGAGTTAATGTAAACCTTCTGACCTGTTGGCAGTACTAGCTGAAAACTCTGGGGACAGGTCATTGTAATTCATCCTGTGGGGACCATTAATGTCTATACCAAGTTTATATGCAGTCCATCCTGCAGTTATCAATTTCACTCTGTAGTGTAGACAGTGCGATCAGATAACTCTCACTCATAACACGGCTGTTACTGCTGGTTCTACCTTTCCCATTCTTGATACACACCACTGCTGCTGGCTGTTTCAACTTATTTCTCTTTCCACTAAACCAGCCTGCTCCTGTTCTAGTTTTATATTGCCATACTTGGTAATGGCATCTCTTTCCTTTGTATCTCCTATATCTCAGTGAAATGTACTTGTTGTGTTGTGTACTGTACAGCCCTAGGGTTTACTGCACTCCCTGCTGAATCCTGTGCAATGACATGGATTCCCCAGGGAGCATCCTCAGGAGCTGACCCTATTCCACCAAATAAAAAGCGTATAATATGGTCGTTTAAGTAAGTAAAGTTAGTTTGAGTAATAATAAATTGTTTAATTGGCTACTCTGATGGGAATAATGGTAAACCCTCATTCAACAGAATGTGTTGTCTCAAGAGGAAGCAACAGGCTGTCTTCCAAAGTCACCTGTAACAGGTGGAAGGTTAACAGATGTAAAACAGTAGATACAATCAATTATAACATGCAAATTCAACTGGTATGAAACAGAGGACACAGGAATCCATTCATCTCCGAGTTCATTAACGTTGTAAATCCTTTGGGTGTACAGCAGTGAATTCAAAATTAGCTCACTGTTAATTAATCTCGATTAAAAGTGCCGTAGCGGTGATTATGCTGCGTCTCATGTCAGGGTGTAAATTGATGTGAAATAGATTGGTATGCATTATTAATCATGTCCAATATCATGTGTCAAGTGTCAGTGAGAAATGGTTGATAGTCTTTAATAGTCTTTTATTGAAAACTCATGAGTTGAAACGGGCTGGGCATGAGATGAATGCTTTGTCAAGTATCAGTGCGTAAAGGTTGGCACCTGCTGTCAGAGTTTAGGGTTAACTTGTTTCCAAGGTGGAAACCCATTGCTTAGCCAATTCATATGAATACATTTTTAATGAATGGATAAGAAAACATTTTAAAAAGCATGTTGAATTCAGCTCCTCACTTTTGGAAAATATCCAAAATACTTGCAGTCATAATATAATGCAGTCAGAACACTTTTCTGTAACATTGTGTGTTGGGCTTACAAATCCTACCTATATACAAGTGAGATGCTAAATCAACACAATTTAAAATGAATATTTGATCTTCTTTTATTAATCTCATTTTTGTCAATTTATCCATGATGACTACTAATGCATTTGAAGAGAGGTTTTGTGGGACAGGTTACACAAGCTGTTGAACAGGCACATAGTATTATATGCTAACCAAGTGTTATGGACTCCATATTTGAACTCAAAAGTTTCGATACATTTACATGTATAATTTTGAGGCAATCTGTTGAAAGAATGTCTGCCCATCACAGCCCAACACTCTCTCTAATGCCATTTTCTTGAGACAACTTTTTAGCTGTAATCTCTGATATCTAAAACCCTTTACAGCGTTCCCTCGTCACTGTTCTGCTGTTAGAACCCAATTTCAAATCCTGTTGACATTTGTAACAATGCTTTTATGTCTGGAAAGAGAAATCAAATGTTCTGGCTTCCCTTTGCCTCTCTCAACAAAGATATCTCGTCCTCAATCCAGTTCTTGCATAAATTCTGACTGCTATTATTTTAATCTGTCTCCTGCAGTTCCCTCATGTTATGCAAGTGCACTACTGAATGACTGAGGTGTTTCACAGTATGATATATTTTAGTTTGAAGTGCCAAAGCAAGTCACTAAGAAAAAAAACTATTTCTGTGTTTTTTACACACACAACATTACATTCACTTCCATCAACTAGAGTAAGAGTAAATGATAGACCTTGAATTCAGACAACCATCTTTACTTCCAGTTGACTCGGTTGATGTGACCTGTAAGAAGAGACAGATGGCCCCTGACTGGAAGAAAAAAGCACACTACAGTATTGTATAGTTAGATCTGAAGTAAAGTTTTCAGCTTTTAATGAAGGATTTGATACAAATGCAATTGTGTTTTAGTTTGATGTATCACCGCAACAAAATCCACAATTAAACTAGCACTTAAAAAGCAAGTACTCTGTTAGGAAGGACCAAAAAACAGCATCTGGCCCTCCGGAGGCAAAGATGCAGATGTAGTGCTTCATTACATCCCTGTTTCCTGCAGTGACCAACTGTTTGTTGCACTCTTTTCCTTTTATGGGTGCCATTGTTCTCCTCCACTCCTGCTGGTGAGGTCATGGAAGGTGATGCTTTATGCTTTTTATTTGCTCTACATTTATGAGCCGAAGAGGAAATGATGAAATATGCAAATCGCCGGGATGCAGAGACAAGCACATGAGGTTGCTGCAATTCATTTGAAAATGACAGTATTTGGTTTAAATTATAGATATCCAACTTCAATAAACATCACTTTGCTTGATGTATTAGGCTAAATGCAAGGCACCTGGAGAGATCATTTTTTACACATAGCTTTCAAATGCTTGTTCACTATGAACAGAGATTAGAGAGTATGAACACTTTTTGGTTGCTTATTAGATTTACAGAAGGCGGTGTTATTGATAAGTTGCTAAAAGCTTCCCCAGGGATTGTTTGCAGCTGTAACTAGGGAGGCCTGTCAATCTTGTGATCTCTTCACATGCCAAAACAGCATGTTACCATAGTAAGCGTGATACTCAGGTTTTATATAGGCTGGAGTGTGGTCTTCCAAGGCCAAAGAAAAAGTGTAACATATTGATTAAATGGTTTCTCTACCTGCTTAATGTTAAGCTGCAAATAAGCTGTTAAACGTCAGGATGACCGTCTAACTAGTTTACTACCAATAGTAACATAGGACTTCTACCCAGCCAACTGGGTACTTCTACCCTGGGTCAATAATGGGAAATGAGAGCATGAGCTTAGAGTGGGCAACAAAATAGGGTCCATTTGTGTTGCCAGATTCCCAGTTGGGCCCCACCTAACATAAGGCTGCATGGAGCCCATGTGAGTGATTAACATTGGGCCATTAGGGAACCCATGGACAATCCCAAATAGGGCCCATTTTTCAGCCCATCTTATACCTACATGGACCCCACATACAAATGTTGGCTGGGTAAGGACAAGATAATATCATTAACTAGCCAAATGCTTAATTATACACGACTTTTTGATTAATTAGCAACAGCTCTGTGCTTTAAAATCAGATTTCAGTATGGCAAGGAAGCCCAGTTTTCTGGGAGAAAAAGTGCTAGGCAGTAGAGGAAATGTTCAACCCTGTGAAAGAATACATGGAACATTTATGAGACAGCTTTAAGTTTAACTAATGGTACTAATGGAAAATATAAATTTCCTCTATAGATGGTACTGATTGCATCTGAATATCTATTTGCTTATTTGACAACAGCATAATATAAAGGGCATAAAAATCATAGCATATAGGTGATGTAAGGTGGTTGCATGATTAAGTATTCCTGTCTGCCTCTCAAATCATACAGAAACTATTCAGTGAGAAACCACTTCAGATCAGGTGAAACCACTGTAGCGTGAAGTTGAATATACTCAAAGCAGAAAATCAAGTGTGCCAACAGTGTTGTTTTCTGTTTTTCCAACTGGGAGGTTTGGATATCTTCCTAAAAGCTACGGATTTGAATATTTCCATAATAATAGCATAAAAATAGTCTATGTGAGGGCTGTGACATTCGGAGCGTCTCTGAAAGCAACATTTTTCCATACTCCCTGAGTTCCACGAATGGTAGTTGATATACTCTTCGGGGTCTCCATAGATGTTTTAGACGAGAGTCCTTTTGTGTGTCTATTCATGTGCATATGTGTGTATAACATTATTAACAGCAGGCAGCACTGATGCATACTAAATCAGTGCGGGTGTAGGACAGCTTTAGGCTCTGGAACTGGTGGAGGACAAAATAAAGAAAGTATGAGTATGAGTATATTAAACTTGGACAGAACTCAAAGCCTTACCTTTACTTGGCTTCCTGCTCTGAGACTGAGAGTGTACCAAATAATTTAGAGGATAAAGACCTTACAATCTGTCTTCAATGCTTATCCACCATTTAATTCTTGTTTTCTTAACACAGTTGGAAACCCTGGAGTCCCTTTCAGTGTTGTCACCATACAAAGCATTGACCAAATTGGATTTGACAGTGATTGGCTCTTTCCAAAAGCTACTAGAGTCTTGGGGACAGCCATGGGATAAATCTATAGTCTGGACTGTATTAATGGATGCTGACTACTCTCTGCTCTTGGCCATAGGTAAAGTATTTAAGGTCAAATTAAGCCGCACCAAATGACAGCAGTGTTATAGTACTTATTATCCACTTCTTTGTTCAATCGAAGCAAGAACAGAAAAAAAAGCTTTTTCACATAGTTAGACAAAATGCTGAGATATAGTCCTACTGTGTGAACCTTTGGCGACCCCTACTGGGGGTCCCGACCCCCAGGTTGGGAACTACTGCTGTATGTCATACCTATGCCTTTCACCTATACTGACACATTAATGCTTGCTTCATTAAGTTCTCTTTCATAGTGTTGCTCTTGCAACTGCATTTAGAATATATATTTTTTAACGTACCTTTACCATATCATGTGATATGCTTCAGTTCACTTTAAGAACATATATGATCATTTATTGCTACAGAAAATTGCAGATTACATTACATTTAAGAACCAGGAATCCAGACACTACCACTGACTATCACTATCACACTGACCGTACGTGGTCCAGCCTTACACTAGGTTTCGACCTAGTCTTGTTTACACATCTCTTATTCTTTGTGGACAGCAAGCCAGCATGGACGCTCTTTGTTGTTGCCCATCTGCTTCAAGGATAAGTACTTGGACAGGTGGCTTGTCATTCCCTGAGTGCTCTTATCAGTGTTTATCACTCTGTCTTGAATACCATACCTCGGTCTGATGAGGACGACTATTTCTGAGATGTTTGAACTGGTGTGTGGAACCAATGATGAAAAAGCATTTAAATAAAGATGATGAAGATTTTATCTTATATGTTGACATCTTGTGTTTTCATTGCTACAGATACCTAACTAAATATTTGAATTCTAAATGGCAAAACCTTCTCTCGACATCCCCAATGTTTGCAGGAGGTGCCATAACACTTTTGTATTTGATGAGTATTAATGTAGAAATCTGATCAAAACAAGTTAAATCCCCCTCTTTTTTTACCCAAACCCAATTACTTATAGAAGCGTTTCCTCTAACTCTGCCTCATGTTTGATAATCTTTTTTTCCAAGAAGGTGATGAAAAATTCATGCCTTGTCCCCAGATATCAAGTGAAATCATTATGCAGCCTGAGTGCTCAGCGTGAATATCAGTGTGTAGGTCTTCTCTGTCCTGTAATGGGAGTGCAGTGACGGACTCCAAAAAGCTAAAACAGCTAAATAATGTGACTGATCACTTGAAGAATATTTTCAAAAAAGTACTATAACTGCCTGGTCATTCTTCAGTGTCAGTGTATTAATGGCTCAGTTTTACTTGTTTCAGTTTCAATATTTAGAGTTTGTAATATTTAAACAAATGTTATTAGCCCCTTTCTGATGCCTGAGTTTATAACTGCAAGAAGAAAAAAATAATTGTAGGATTATGCTCTCTGAACAGATACTAAACACATCTGAAATTTCGCCATTCCTCTCAGTCAGATCTAAACACACTTTATACCACCTTGATACAGGCCTTACTTGATACAGTCCATCAAGGATAAATACATACATCTGTTTAGCAATCACATAAAAAGGTGTTCCTTATAACTATAATCATCAGATTTAGACTTTCTGTACCAAAAGTTATGCAGGTGATTGTTGTCTGTATGGTGTGAGCAGGGACTACTAGAGCAGTGGGGCTTTTCATCATACAGATGTGCCAGAATGAACAAATAGGTTTAGGTTTAAAACTGTGAAACTGGACAGTAGACAGGAAACTGAGGAACTGAAGTCAGGGACCATCTCAAAAGTGCATGTTAATGAGCCAAAAGAGCTTTTTTGATTTCTGTTAATAGCTCTCTCAAGTTGCAATCAAACTTCATTTTCATCTGGACCTCCTCCCATTGCACTCAGTCTCCCTTTTTTTAAATTATGTAATTGGCCCTCACAAGCTTGTATGGCCTATTTCTTGTCAATAACTTTCTCTACTGTCATTATAAATACTTCAGACCAACTTCACATTCATCTCATCCCATTATATGCATATGCATCTCCAGTTTCCAGAAATCATGCATGATGGCCCAATGCTATTCTTTCTTGCAGTTTATTTGCATTTTTAGTTTCTAGAAAGATCTTTGACGGCTTTAATTCAATTTAGACTCAGCTCTGTATGACACTCGGCCCTGGCCCTCATACAGCATGAGCCCGCCAGTGCTTCTACAACATTGTCCCGAGGAACATATTCGTATTGAACAATTGAGGGCATGATTTACATCAAATTCCAGTATTCAGTGCAGAAAGAGTGTTTCCTTTAATTGTCAAGACAGAGAGTGAGGATGTGGTATAAATGTGAGGAGCTTGCTGTAAAGGTTTTTATGCAGGAGACTGTAGTTTGCATTCTTTAATAGTTGTTCATTTATAATTATTTAACCATAATGACGATCCCTAACATTAATGAAGTGTTTTCGCTGAGTAATACTGAGATCAACAACATGATATCAGCCCAATTATGGTTTTATCCGACAAATGTGGGGCACAGAATGAAAATGAGTGTCAGTACTGCCATGACAGATGAAACGACAGCAAACTGATGAAAATGCATATGTATGAGAAGTTGAGGTATACTACAACTGTGGTTATGACCATGGTGGGAACCAGAGGCAACAGAGACAAATCAAAAAAAGAGTTAGATTTTGAAGAAGCTCAGTACAGTCTCGTGTTTTTCCATTAGTTACCCCTCAGTCTCCAAGTAAATATTGAATGTAGTTTTGGTCTGGAAGTATATGAGTTTTATTTTGTACAACTCTTACATAGATTGTCTTTTTGTCCCAACATTTTTACTTTGATGTGCTTCTCTTGAAATAATGACAATAGCAATCATTCTGCAGTCTGCTAACTGATATCTGCTCATATCTGGCTGCTCAAGTTCAATATTCTGTCCTTTTTCTTCATTTAAACTGAAGAAATCAGAACAGCATCTTCACATCTTTGAGCATTACATCACCCACTATGAGCCACATAAGCTGCCTCACACACATAATCACTGTGACATATTAAACATAGCCAGTTACACTAATGAGATTATTAGATAATTAATTCATCAATTAGAAAACGTGTCTTTTTTAACACGTGATCCATGTCTTAAGGCATCACAGAGTCCAGAAACAGCCCTTGTTAATATGTAAATGTATTATAAACGGTGCTCCAAAATGTATTCAGATCATCTTTGTGGAAGATATGGTGGGAAGTATGAACTGTCCATGAAGGGCAAACTGAGGATGTTGTGTCATGAAAAGGGGACGGGGGAGACGACAGAAAATGGGATTAAATGTGACATGGATGGATGTAAACTCCAAACCAACCATGCACTCCATGTAGAGTGCTCTTAAGTACTGTCATATTTCCTCATTCAAGTCCACAAACAGATGAGCTGGAGGCTTTTAGCACACACTCCGCTGTACTGTAGGACGAGCATTCAGGAGAGCAGTAATCTACTTAATTATTTGAACTGAGAGCAGAAATTCATATTCAGTCCATTATTTTTTCTATGCAAAAACTCTTCATTATCTATATTGCAATCTCTCCCTCCAGATCCATAACTGGGGAAAGACCTTACTGTTATCACTAATATCAAATATTAAGTCCCTGAATTGGACCAAAAAAAGATGGCAGTAACCCTAACCTTCTTTCACTTTTTGTTTTCATTTTCATTGCAGCACTTAAAGCTGCAGCAGGTAACTTTTATAAAATGATTTGTTTTTTATAAAATGTCTTATTTTTTTTTACAGATTATCTGTCTCATGTACCACTGTCAGGATATAGTGAAAGTTTCAACAAATATGAAAATAAGTTATTTTTTATAAAAGTTACCTACTGTAGCTTTAATGCTAAGAAAACAGCATAAATAAAAAGGTATTGGATTTTTGGATTTGAATTAAGCATAAGCAAAATATATGTTATACAATAATATATTTATAAAATAATTTTTTGCACTCAAACTACAGTGATTGATTACTGATGATTTCTGCGATGCCACTGTGCTCTGCCCACCTGTTCAAACATTCAGAAAAATCACATTAAACTCCACTCTGTGTTCCAGCATTCCAGCCTCCCCATCCGCATGCCTCTTAGGAGATCTTTCCTCTCAAAACAGCCAACTTTTACCGCTTTAACAATTGTTGAGAAAACCATTCTACTCAACTGAATAAATAGACATACCCTCTGTGCCCCAGTGGCTCCACCTATGATCTGAACCAGCCGGTCCTCTCCAGAAAAACAGCCGTATAGATCGATTGTGCAAGCAGTTTATTTCTACTGATATTTACGTTTATTGTAAGAAAGTCTGTGTATGGAGGAGGTTAGGGTGAATGGCTCAAACAAACGGAACGTTAAATGAGCAGACCACGGTCACGTAAAAAGTCAAACACTGACTTATATAAAGTCATATAGTTATGTGACTCACATCACTTGCATGCTTTGACTTACATAATGTAACATACTTATCTAAAGGTCCAGGATGTAGGATTTAGTAGAATCTAGCGGTGTAGTTGCGGTCTCAACTTCCTCACATCGATCTCCCCTTTCAAGAGCAACGGAAAAACCAAGGTGGTTGTGGAACGCCATGTCTATTGTTAACAACTTGTTTAATGTCATGTGAAATATGGTAACGTCACATGGGCTATGGTAACAAGTGACATGACTTACAAAACGCACTTCTCTCTCCCCCAGTCATATATGTTGCTTTGGGAGTCTTTGGCAATCAATCTATTCAGTCCTTTAAGTATAAGGATCTGAACACATTACAATGGAAACTAGTTGACTTGTTCAACCATCATTGGATGCCATTCATCAATTCTACATCCCTACCAATCTAAGACACATATCTTTCTGTGCTCACAGTGGGATGAGCCCCCATTTCACAATCGTAGTCTTTCCTGATGAGATGCACTATGATTATTATTTATTTAATTTGTTTTTTTTTTCCTTCATACAACTCCACACACACACACACACACACACACACACACACACACAACCTAACCTTAGATATCACACACACTGAGCTTTAGGTCAACACACTTGCTTACTTGTTAATCCACTCGCTCATTTACTTTCATAGTTTTCTTCTACATCTACGTATTTTTCCACTCACTTCTCAGTGTCTCCCGTTCCCATTTGTTAACTGGTTTTCAATGATTATTAATTATTTATTTCTGTTGTAATTATCATATATCTATTTCTTTTTTGATAATTTCTTTTCTCTGGGACTCATTATCTCCACATTTCAGGTATAGTTAAGTTTCACAAAATTATCCCACCAGCGCCAGTGATGAGTCAGAATCTCTGGTTCAGCTGTGGTGTCCACAGGGGGCTGCAATCGTCTTGGGGGGGGGGTCACAGGGCAGGACGAGTGCGAAGACAGAGGGCTCAAAACATACTTAAAAACAGAATTTAATATACCTCTATCTGACTTCTGCCAGAGATCTTGTACCCCCTGCGGTGCATGGCTGGTGCCCAGAGGTGCAAACTTCTTCTACTTGCTCACTCTTTACTACTCTCTTCTCTCTCTCTCTCTCTCTCTCTCTCTCTCTCTCAAACACTTATACACATACACTCATGTGTCTTTAAATAAAGCCTTTATTATTGGAGAAAACTGTGAATAAGATTGAACATTTAAAAAACAAGAAATACTGGTGTGGAGTTTGAAAGAAGGCATTTCAGCCCTCTGCTGCCCGCTGGAGGCTAGAGGCTCCAGGCTACAAGTAAAAGTCATTTTCTACATAGACAACAACGGACACATGCCGCACTTTTTGAATGGGAATTAAACTCTCCTGGTTGAATCATTGATACAAACTATTAAGAAATTCATTGGAAATATCTGTTTCTTTGATTAGAAAGAAAATAAAAAAAACTTGAAAAGAAAACTATGAGGAGAGGGAGGAGAACCATCTGATTAAATCGGATCATTTCAACTAGAGGTGATGTCGTTCTTTAGAAACCTGATCGAAAATTTAGCACTTTAAGCCACTGTCAGATTTTGGTTGCATGTTAGATGAACCCTGGTGCAGTGTTTAGTTCCCATCTGCAGTTGGAATTTAGTACAGTTCTTCTTTTAACCCCCAACTGGGGTTTTAGCTAAATGCTGTATTCGCAAAATAAGGTCAGTTCCAAACAGTCGAAGGTATCGTGAATTTTCTGAGGGCTACAATATCACTCACTTGGCATAAAGTACAGAAGTTTAAAACAATAATATTCTCCCTTCTTTTGAGGTAATAATAGATTTACCTGTGAGTAGTTATCTAAGATTTGGCCTTGATTACATTCACACACTGTTGCATCTAGCAGTCGTTCTGCTGTTTCCTTGCAGACATTTTCTCCGCTCCCACCTCTCTCCAGCAGACTAACTTCTCTGCTCTTTACTCTTCTCTCGCACATTGCATTTGATCTATTCCACCCCTCCTCCTCCTCCTGCTCTTCCTCCTTCACCCAATCCTCTTCCTCCTCTGCTTTTTCCACCCACATTATCCTCCATCCATTCCTCCTCATCTCCCTCCCATCCCACTCCACGGCGCTCTCATCCTTCCTCACCTCCCGTCTCTCGACAGTGGTGTCAGATTTTCCCCTGGTCATGAATTTTGCATGATTGTTCATCTATGCAGCTGGAAGACTCACTTTCCTCTCTCTCTCTCTCTCTCTCTCTCTCTCTGTCTCTCTCTCTCTCTCTCTCACACACACACACACACACTCACACATAGTCCCACTGACAACACTGTGGCCACGTCTCACCAACCCTTCCCCCTCATTAAAGTTCTATGTTAAATAAATGTTTCAGGGAGATCTTTTTACTTGCAGCAGCCGAGGTCTGTACAAAGGACATTACTCGCAGGTGAACAAATCTATACGCTTCAGCCACTCTAATATATATGTTTTTATTCTGGTTCCTACAAACCTATGTAATGAATAACTAAGAGAGAGGATAGGAGGGGAAGCAAGAATTGAGGGGAAAATGGCTAAGATAGAGGACAAGACTGTTTAGGGCGACAAGGAGGGCAAAACTGATGTGGATGAAGTTGTTATGAAGTTGAGCTATTAGCTCATTTTCTTTTTCCAGTGCCCAGTGGGGGGGATGCAAGTAGGAAGTATATTGTTGCTATAGAGACTCAATCTCAATCTCCACACTCACAGACTCACAGACTTTGAGGCGTGTTCCCAGTAACTCTGCGAGGGCTCAGGACTGTCCCACTGTCAAATGGTCAAGTGCATTTCTGCAGACATTGCCTGATGAAGTTAAAACATGGGGCTACCAGGGGAACCCCTGAAGAGTGAACAAATGGTGAAAAAATAAACAAGAAAAATTAAGTTTACATATGAGGTGGTTGATTCTGTTTTGAAATTACTTCAAGTCAGGCAGTTGGTCCATGAAGTGACTTGGCAGTGATGACAGTAAAACACATTCACTAAAAAGTCACAAATCCCAAATGTTAGGCTACATAACATGTTTTTAAGGTAACAGAATAATTTAATAATAAACTACAGCACTTTTGAAAAACATGCTTTACATGGTTAAACCAGGATTAAAACATTTCAGGTCAGAGGCAAATAAATCAGGCAGCTCAAATAATAGAGAAATAAAATTAGGTGAATCCCCAAACAATAAAGATAAATTCTAATAATAAAACAGACAATAAAACAGACAATAAAACAGCGTGGTAGAATGAATAAAAGGCTTGTTTTTTAGTTATGTTTTGTTTAGTGTTTCAATAGATGTCACTGATATGTCACAAAGTGATGGGACATGCTGCAATATTAGTCCTTGCAGCCTCTCACATTAACCACGTGACGTTAGCTAAATCTGTGAGGGTTCAGTGCTTAAGCTTTAGGGTGGAGACTGGAACTAGGCCAAGAAGGGTCCAGCTGAGCTTTTGCCGACACTACAAATCATGCCCCTACAAACCACGCTCATTATCGTAATTTGTTAGCAACGAAGGCACATGTACATGAAGTTGTAGTGGCTGAAGACCACAGACCATAACATGGGAAGACGCGCCCCTACTCTACCCTAAGCATCTAACCACTCCTCATGCATAAACCTAAACAATCAGCCAATCACTGGCAGAGTAGGGAGGGTCTTCACAAAATCTGTGTTGGAATTTATTTTTTCAAATTTCTGAATCTCACATTAGCCTAAAGTTTCATATGTTGAAATTAAAATCATTCAATTTAGGCAAAGTCTCTTCTGTGACCCAAACAGCCAATGACCTTGACCGATATCCTATACATTCAGCAAGATATACTTGATTAGGTTAGCTGCAGGTCACACATGCAATTATTCTTAAAATCATGGATGCACATACATCCATTAGATTTTAAACTGAAGAAAACATAAAATGATAATACTCAGGCAATCCATCAATTCAAATAGGATGAATGGGCATTAATGCTCATCTGTAATATTGATAGTCCGGGAAAGTGCAGTGAAAGCTGCAAAGGTAAGAGTTATATTGCTACTTTTCTACACCTCATGTGGGACTGTGGGACCAGTTTGGACCCAAGTGGTTGAGGAGCTGTGGGATAAAGCCTTGCTAAGGATGCCATGTTTATGCCTTCTTTGAGACAAATCTGTTCTACCAGCTGGAGAGGAACAGTTTGAAATATGAGGTAGCTTCATCTGATGAAGCTACCTCATATTTCAGTGGATCATTAGAAGCAATATGTAACACAAAGCCTTAATGTCCCATTTGATGGTTTCGGCCACCCTTTGTTTGTGTGAAGTTATTCATTTCAAATATAAACTAGACTACATCCGGCTGTCATAAAATATAACTAGGTACCTCTGCATAATTCTTTTATCTATTAGTGTAAACTTGCACGGCTTTGTTTTGTTTTCTGTTTCTCATTCTTGCAAAAAAAATGTTTGATGTATGATGGGTATTATAGATGGTGATTCATCAATTAAATCTAGAAAAGAAAAGAAAAGAAAGCCTTAATGGATGTCTTGTGAGATGCTGTGTATTGTGAGGTTTTCATTGCCTGTGTTTGAGTATAAAAAGCAAAACAGAAAGTGTTAAGTCACTGTAATTCTTACAGTATGTGCATTGTGTGTGTTCAGATTTGACTAAATTTTGACTTGAATTGAATTTATGTAAATTGCACACAGGCCACCCCTGGAGGTTGCTGTGTAGCATGTACAACTTGCATGTAGGGGACTGGATTTGCATCCTATTACAGTCCAAAAAATACTGCTGCCATTGCCATCCCACAGATATATCAAATTCTGGGCACAGTAACCCCCCAGCACAAAGCACACAGCAGAGAGATATTTTCTTACTGTAATACAGGTATGGGTGACAGAAAAACAGAAACATGCAACGATAAAAATATAGCCTACATCAGGCACCTAGGTGCAGGGATCCTTCACTTGAGTGCAGGCATGTATGTTGGTAAACTTAATAAACATTTTAAAATAAAATAAATAAGCAGCACTTTATCAATGGACAATAATGAAAGTTTATTTCCCAAAATAAAAGCCAAGACACTGGCAAAACTGCCTATTGTTTTCTATAGCCCCCTCATTGCCAGTGTCATCATTGGCTGATGTATATTGATGCGTTGTCAGCATACTACTGTCCAATTTCCCAGCGTCAACACATCAGTGCTCCAGAAAAGCAGCAAATTCATCATATTCACTTCCTGGATCAACATGTCCATGGTAACTGTAGCATGACTGCTTCTTCCGTCTGTTTTCACAATGGGCGTTCAATTACGTGACTCAGTGATACCAAAAAACAATCTTTCCTTCATTGATCAACATTTCAAACTCTCCAGAGTTCCACTGAGATTTGGTGAATAAAAACCTAAATAGCCTACCTGCCATTTAATGCAAGCATTATATAGTAACAGGACCAAGACGCTAATGAGTCACTACCTGGCGGCTGCTTGTAATAAATCTACTGTGGATATGATTAAAGGATACGGTGTTTGTGAATGCTAATGAGTAGCCAGCTCGGAACAACAAAGCCTTTTTAGCAAATGAAGGATAAAAAGGTAGATTAAAAGCAGATGGGGGGGCTACAATCGACCAAAGGATAGGATTTCTCACTGAAGCAACCTGCATTCCACCAGTTGAGATTCATACCTCTTAATCAGTGTTATGACATATGACAGATAGCACTAATCCATTATAAACCAGAAAGTATGGGGGCCTTTAGAGAGTTTGATCTCCGTCCATATGGCTTTATTTGAGACTGCATGTGAGAGTGTGCACAGAGGAAGAGGATCATTTGCAGTGTCGACACTTAGAATTAATTACACTGAGGAAGGGCAAAGTGTTGGTGGCCCTTACACTGTCCTTTCTTTGAGTAATTGCCTGTTGGAGCACACAAGTGTGTATGGGAGGGTGGCTTCATGCAATCGCACTCAGTCACCCAAACGCACCAATTGCTCATTAGCTATGTTGGCTATCAGTGCAAGGCCCTGAATACCAAAGAGAAGGACGGAGCGGGGGGTTGCAAGAAAGAGAGTGATTGAGAACGAGTCAGGCAGTTGGAGAGAGGAAGGTGTTACAGAGGCAGAGGTATAGTAAAAGGAATATATACACTAAGCGTGTAACGCAGAGCTACTGTCTGTATATATATTATTATATTTGATAACCTTTTGAGGCCGCTGGACTCGCAAAATTTCGAAATCATGGCAATCTCGGCAGGCAATCAATCAGCATCCTGTGAGGAACTACTAGCACCTACAGATTGAGCTACAAGCGTTTAAGCAAACATTTAAGCTCCAGGATTTTTTCACACCCAAATGCACAATGATACATGACGATTTAATTTTGTGACGGAACTTTAACTTCAGCAAGGATAAGCTGTAGTACTTTGGCATAGTTTAAATGGTTGCATCTAGGCTACCTTAATTTTTCAGTGGCTTAATGCACCACCCAGCAAGCACTTTCAGTGACACAAATCAAACACACCTAATGTCAGGTGGTTTCTTGGCTCCATAGACGAGGCAGATGGATCTGGCTAAATGCTAAATTCTGAAATGCTCAAGGTGGATCATCCAGCTGTGATCTCAAATTTTGCTAAATTCCAGAAGAACTCTCATTCATTTAGGTGTGTGAGGCCTTTCTGCTGTTTCTAACTTTGAAGAAGTTGAACTGCTTCTCTGTCCCACAGAGCATTCCTCAAACATGGAAGTTAAACCAAGGGGAGATTGCTAAAGACTTAGTGCTGCAAAAGGATCACAGAATGATGTTGAGACAGGGTAGTACAACCGGGGTCATCCCTATGTTCCCCAGGTCCCATGTTGCCCGGGTCCTATGTTCCCCGCTAAGGTTAGGGTTAGGGCCCCCCCCCCCAAAAAAAAGGGAAAAAAAAACCCGGGGAACTTAGGTTAGGTAGTAAAACACACTAACTTAAGGAGAGGGGACATCCATTGCGTTGCGTTCCCTACAAATATGTGTGCGTGTAGGTGTTTATACCCACTACAAAAACTACCACTGGTGATGGTTTATCCAATCACCTGTTGCCTTGGTATTCCCCCTTGGTTTTTACTTTTGTTAAAGCCTTTAGGTAAGTTTTTAATTTTTTTATGTGTGGATGAACACAATGTTGTTGGTGGTGAAATGAGGAAAATATATACATAAAACAATTTTTAGTAAAAAAAAAAAAAAAAAAAAAGATTTATATTTTTTTTTACCCCCCTTTATGTCCACCAAAGCTCTGGTGCAACCAATTACCTTCAGAAGTCACATAATTAGTGAAATGATGTCCACCTGTATGCAATCTAAGTGTCAAGATTGTTCATATACACACCTTTTTTGAAAGGCCCCAGAGGCTGCAACACCTAAGCAAGAGGCACCACTAACCAAACACTGCCATAAAGACCAAGGAACTCTCCAAACAAGTAACAGACAATGTTGTTGAGAAGTACAAGTCAGGGTTAGGTTATAAGAAAATATCCAAATCTTTGATGATCCCCAGGAGCACCTTCAAATCTATCATAACCAAATGGAAAGAACATGGCACAACAGCAAACCTGCCACAACAGCAAACCTGCCAAGAGACGGCTGCCCACCAAAACTCACGGACCAGGCAGGCAAGGAGGGCATTAATCAGAGAGGCAGTACATAGGAGTATCTCTACATAGGAGGACAAAAAGCCGTACGCTCCATAGAGTTGGGCTTTATGGCAGAGTGGCCAGAAGAAAGCCATTACTTTTAGCAAAAAACAAAATGGCACGTTTTGACTTTGCGAAAAGGCATGTGGGAGGCTCCCAGAATGTATGGAAGAAGGTGCTCTGGTCTGATGAGACTAAAATTTAACTTTTCGGCCATCAAAGAAAACACTATGTCTGGCGCAAACCCAACACATCACATCACCCAAAGAACACCATTTTTTTCAGCAGCCAGGACTGGGAACCTGGTCAGAGTTGAGGGACAGATGGATGGTGCTAAAAACAGGGATATTCTTGAGCAAAACCTGTACCACTCTGTGCGTGATTTGAGGCTAGGACGGAGGTTCATCTTCCAGCAGGACAATGACCCCAAACACACTGCTAAAGCAACACTTGAGTTGTTTAAGGGGAAACATGTAAATGTGCTGGAGTGGCCTAGTCATAGCCCAGACCTCAATCCAATCTAAAATCTGTGGTCAGACTTAAAGATTGCTGTTCACAAGCGCAAACCATCCAACTTGAAGGAGCTGGAGCAGTTTTGCAAGGAGGAATGGGCAAAAATCCCAGTGGTAAGATGTGGCAAGCTCATAGAGACTTATCCAAAGCAACTTGGAGCTGTGATTGCTGCTAAAGGTGGTTCTACAAAGTATTGACTTTAGGGGGGTGAATAGTTATGCACATTGACTTTTTCTGTTAATTTGTTCTATTCGTTTTTTGCTTCACAATAAAAAAAAAAAAAACATCTTCAAATCAATGTCCCGTAAATTAAATGATGTAAATCCTCAAACAATCCATGTTAATTCCAGGTTATGAGGCAACAAAACACGAAAAATACCAAGGGGGGTGAATACTTTTGCAAAGCACTATATGTACTCAAAGTGCCTGCCCTTTTCCAAAGTGTTTCCAACAATCACTACCCTAATGGTTCTGTGTAACAAACTACCTGTCACAGTTAAATTAGGTATATCTGAATAGAATCTTAATATTAGATTTAAAACAATCTACAACTCTGTCTTTGTTTTAATCTATAGAAGCACACCAAAACTTGATCAACTTGGGTTACATACAGCAGGAAAAAATTAAATGTGCATCCATGGCATGAACCAATCAGAACATCTGGACTCAATCACAATCCAAAATCAATGCTAGTAAGATGCTGTCTCTTTTTTTAAAAAACTGCTCCTGAGGTGAGCAAGAAGGTTACAACCGTTGGGCTAAATTTAAAAGACTCACGTTGCACTGTAGTTCTCCATGATGAATGTGGCAGCTTTATGACAGAAAGGTTGCACTTACAATGCAAAAAGACCAACAAAGGAGAGTAAATGGACAGCGTAGGAACAAGAGAGTGCAATAGGAATTAGAAAAGGACAGAGAGAGATAGAGACAATAATGTGAAGGTGGGGAGAGGAGGTTCACGCCTGGCTGAGCTCTTTATCTGAGCTCTCACCTGAACAACTGCCGTCTATCTCCTCTTCAGACTGCCACGGATGACAATGACAACACTGCTGCTGCTGGTGCCAAAAATACCACACCGGTGTCAACAAAGACAGAGCAGGGGATGATGGGAAACTCCTCCATGGCCCTACAGATTAATAAGGGTAATAAAATCAGTCTCAACCTTGCAGGTCCTCCAAGGTCCATGAAGCAAATCAACAAGGAGGATAAAAAGGAGTCAGACACTCTTAGGTAACAATGTCACAAAGCTTTAATATTGAACAAGGCTAAAAGACTAAAGCCTTCCTAGCTGATGATTTTGCTCTTCTAAGTGTCCAGACAACAAAGTGTCACATTCATTCATGTGTCCTTGTGATGAGGTGGTTCTGAGAACTGGGTGACGTAGTGATTACTTAGGATATCTGTTGCTAACTGGAAAATAAAATGACACAGGTGACTCAGGGAAACTGTTTGTACAGCAGCCTCCGCTTCTGGATAACTCACAGGACGAGTTATTGTCACTGACAAATACATTAATAAACACTTACATCTGCTTACAACTACATTACAGTGTGTTTCTAACCATCTATGAAAAGGTTATTGTAAAGTGTTGCCAACAGGCCCTCAAGGTCATTTAAAATTGGTCAACAAGTATTTTTTCTGAATCCTCCTATTCTTTGTGTACAGCCATGCTAGCATAAAGTACAGCTGAGGCTGATGGAAATGTCATTAGTTTTGTAGATAAAAGAAAGAATTGGATAAATGTCAAGTTTTACCTAAAAATGGCACTAGATGAAAAGAAAAGAGATAACCAAATTTAATACAATTCATCCCGAAGGGGGAACATAGATGCATTGCAATGAAATTTGGTACACACATCCAACAGTGATATTTCACTGAAAACCAAAAATATTAACATCATGGTGGCGCCAAAGGTATAGTAAGGGCATCGCCAAAGTAAGTAGGATTCATCCTGATGGGGACACGACTGTTCTAAATTTCATGGTAAATCTTCCAATAGTTGAGATATTTCAGTCTGGAGCCAAGTGGTAGACCAACCAACAGACTTTGCCATCCATAGAACAACACTGCTGGTGTATACAAATGTGTTCACTTTTAAATAAATGTTTTTAGCCTGTTTCCCTATTCAAAGCCAGACAATGATGGTAGCTGCAACTGAAATATTTACTTAATTTGTGAAACATTGACCAAAATTTCAACCTTTTATTATCAGTAATCTTTGTCTATATTAAAAGGACCAGTGTGTAGGATTTAGTGGAGGACTTGTTGAAGGAGCAGATTGCAACTAACTGATAACTGCTGGCATCTGTATTTGAAGATGTGGGAATGACAACTGTCTGTTAAGTGTGTAGGAGAAACTACTCACTGAAACCTGCGTAAAACATGTAAAGGCCCTATAAACAGGCAATGTTTGGTTTATCCGTTCTGGGCTACACATGGTAAACATGGTGGTTCATCATGCTGGACTCCGTGGAAGGCAATCCATGGCATCTGTATATAAAAACAGCTCATCCTAAGGTATTGAAAACAATTCTTATATTCAGGTAATTATACACTAATGAAAACATACCTATGAATATTATATTATATTTATCACAATAGATCCTCCTAAATTTTACACGCTGGACCTTTATTGTTACTTTACATTATTTTATATTTGAATCCACAATGTTGATTTGGTTTATTTCTTGTGTCATACACAATAAGTGAGGGTATGTCATTTCCAGCTACCTGGAAAAGGAAACAGAAACACAACTTGGAAAACTGGTTATCGAACAGAATCTATTTTCATCCAGATGGAGAGACTTTGAGCACTCTGGAAATATCTTCATGATAGTTGCTTCATCTACATTGGATGCTGTTCTCTATTCCTTTAAAGGTCAAAGCTTTCAGGATGGGTTACAATAAGTTGATTGAGAGAATTTGCATGGTCATCAAATTTTTGTTCACCTTTGCAAGTAAATCCATTGATTGCAGCAAGTCCATTAAAATAATCCATTCTAAAACAAGAATCCATTCTAAAAAATGTTGTTATAAATGCTGGTGTGGTCTGGCCTTTACACTCCTACCAGTACCTGTCTGTTAGAATTTGTTACATACATAAAGAAACAAGAATACATGTGTAGCTTCACTGCCTTTCTGAAGGACCTGCTTCTTGCTCATTATGGAAATCAATCAATATAGCAGGTTGTGACACTTATATGCACCAAAGAATATTGACCATATGCTCAACAGGCTCTCCGCCACAGAAAAAAATCCATTTACTTTGCATGAACACGGCTGGTGAAATTGTTTTCCTCTATAGAGCAGGGTTTCAGCAGAACTATTCTGAGAATATAGAGTGAGAGCAACAAGCCATGATCACTGAATCTATTTGGCAATATTCTTCAAATCAGTGCTTCATAAAGTGGGTTCTGGGGCCCCTCAGCAGTTCTTGAAAGGTTCCCTGGGAGGATAATGAAGTGTGTTATCTTCCCAGCTGCGTGGTTTTCCACTAAATCGTATCCAACGACACGATTCATCTCAGACGGGGGTTTCTTGGTCTAATGCATATCTGTTGGAAAGTCTTAGCAAAGATCACGGATGACATCCCCTTGCTCTTAACATCTCACCATGCCCCATTTCATCATGACAGAAACCATGCCATGTTCAAGCTCATTTCCATCCCTTTGTTAAACTGCCTATTCTGTGCAGGGTCATGGGAGGCTGGGACCTCTTCTCATTTCACTATAAATAAAACACCCACCATCACCCACTGTGGGTTCTGGAAATGTTTCTATCCCTCATTACCATGACTACCTCAGCATGGTTCTATATTCAGCCGGTATGAAAATTTAACAACCCCAGAATACCATATAAGGATACTGTGGCTAGCATTGGTTGACCAGCACTGGAATTTTAAAAGAAACCATGAAGCAGGGTTATTACTGCAGGTGGCTTTGCTTGGATCAAACACGATGATTTGAAATAACACTGAATCTGTTGTGTATGCAGATGTAATTTCCTGCAGCTCTCCACAAAGTTATGGTGCTTCAGAGGTTGTCACTGTTTATTTGAATTCACAGCCTCTGGATGCGCTGTTCAGAACGGGGAGGTTCTTGAGGGACTGCTAACACTACCACTAAGAAAATCAGAATCAGAATTTGGTTTATTGCCAGGTAGGTTTTTACACATACAAGGAATTTGTCTTGGTGCAAAATATACAAATCACACAAAAACATACAAACAGAAAATATACTTAACGCTGCACGCAACGCTATCTTATATTAACAATGGATCAAACGAATGAGTGCGATGTGAAAGGAGTCACCAGTAGGGACTAGGGCTGTAATCTCTGAATGCATTGGCCACCGTCTGATGACAGTTTGGGGGCAACGGCCAATATTTCGAGTATTTGGATAACAGATAAACAGGCCAATCCTTCGACTTTCAATCCATTTCTGCATGAAATTGCTTGCATTATTGTATTTGGGCTGTACCACCGATTAGATGCATCTTCAGCAGGTTGCTCTTTGTTAAAGGTGTCATGCCACCAGCAATAAAATCAGGAAATTGTGTGACAAAAAAATGTGAAATTATGAAATACAAACCTACGCTGATGACAGTGTTGAGAGTAATACGTTATAAGGTAAGGCATTACTGTAATTCCACTACTGGCCCAACACTGGATGATGATGTCCTGTGAAGGACGTTTGTAATACAGGGCCATATTCTTGGGAGAGTTGGCTTCCATTTAGCCCAAGTTTGCTCCAACAGAATAAAGTCCGCAAAAAAGATTCCCACACTGCAATCTGATTAGGCTTATCACTGATGGTGTTGTACACATTGGCAAAGACTGCTCGCTATCTGGCACAGTGCTTTGTTTGGACATACTGAGATCTGAGATCAATTAGTCATCACCGCAGTTCTAAATATTAGCACACCATCAACAAATGAGGCACCAAAATTGTTTGCCTTTTTCCACCCCATAGCCAGCATTTTACAGTGTAAGCTCCCAAAACAGATTTAGCAGGAAATATGTTGGATAGAGCTACATTACCATCAATTTACATCCAAATATTGCACATGGAAGCCAATTTTGGGACAACTGCAGTGGCTGTTTCATTTTAGAAACACAGTGTGTCTCTATGAGCTGTGTTAAGTGAAGCCTGGGAGTGACTTGTGGAGAATGAGCAGTATTATAGCATTTTGTAGTCATATATGAGTTAAAAATGTTGTGACTTTAGACTTGAGTTAACAGAAAACTTGAACTTTAATTCCAATGACTTAAAATATACTTCATATCTTCCCTAATCCCAAAAATCACAAGTATTTTATTTAAAGTGTGCCACAAACCAATTTATTTCTCTTCATTTCCTAAAGCAACTAACCTTAATGCTACTCAAGTCAAGTCAACACAACAGGACCCCAGATGTTACGTTACGTTGGGACTTGATTTGGGATTTGATTGCAAATGACTTGGTCTCTCTGCTTGCAAGCATTTGCAGCAAAAGGTTAACAATGCTAGCTCTGTGTGTTGAGGCTACTAAGGCACAGCAGTTATTTGAGCTAACTGTTTACCACGTTGATCATCTTAATATGGCTTGTGAGCATGTATAGTATAGCTGAGGCTGGAGATAATGTAGTTTTGTAGATATGTGGGCATGGACTAAGGTATTGGACAGTATTTTTCTGACAGAGGCACTAGAAGCTCTGAGAAGTATGAACATCTACCAGATATTTGTGTCAATCCACCCAGTAGATGTTCATTTCCCAGTGTAAGTGAATACTTTGACTTGACGCTGGCGCTACAGGAAAATTCAGGGGTTTGAACTTGATCCCATGGCCGTTGCAAGGACTGGGCCTTAGTACATCAGATGCCAGCTCTACAGGGTGAGCTGCTATGGCTCCCCAAATCTATTCTTAATTCTAAACCCACCATGGAACAAGAAAGTTTCATCTTGTTTAAGTGAAGAGTACATCATTTTGGAGTTTTTTCCTCATGTTTCTACCCTTGTCAGACATCCATCATTACTAGAACACACACAAACCTGAGCAGACCTGAGTTTGTGTCCATTTTGTAAGTCATTATGGTGCAGATTGAACATCTTGTGCGTACTGTGCTCATCTGAACTCACAGCCAGAAAAATCCTCTCCACACTGTGCATTTCTATCCAGGACTAGATGTGCATGCACACAGGCACACAAAAATATATATGCTCAAAATCTTAACACAAAAGTTGGAGACATACTTTTCAATTCAGGTCTTCTCCTCTGTGTTCTTCTCCCCGTATATACACTCAACAGTGTGAACTGTCTGCACACACACACACACACACACACACACACACACACACACACACACACTTGTTCGTGTTGTGCTCCAGGTGGAATCCCTCGCCTGCCTTCCGATTTTACCCCCGCTGGCCGACTCACAGGCAGCGAATCAAAGAATCAAAAGGAGGAAGAGGAATCAAAGAGAAAGTCAGATCAGAGAAAGGTTAAAAATCCTTTAAGCAACGAATCTGGCCCATGAACGAGGGTAGGGAGAGACGGAGGAAGGAAGAAAGGATAGAGGGAGAAGTTAAACGGACACTCAGAATCCGACAAAGGAGAGAATCAGGGAGGAGGGCAGTTGGGAGAGAGATACGAAGAGACAAGAAAGAATAAAGAGGGAGATTAGAAAGGAAGAGAGGGGAAGAGAGATGGGGAGAGGCATACTGATCAGCAGACGTGGAACAAGATTCGGCAAGAGGATGTGCAGGGTAGTGAACAGGGAGCCAGAAGGAGGAGTGGGCCATGGCTGGATTACTAGCCAGGCAGAGTACCCTGGAGCCTGAGACCCCAAGGGGCCCTTTAAGATCCCTGGCTTATTGTGGTTTGCAGTAATCCCATTAATTGTTGTCAAATCTCATAGAATGCCTTTGAAATGGACAAATTACTCAATTAATTACTAGCTTGAACAAATTTATTTCGTTTATACAAGAAGAATTGTCAGATATCACTTCCATGAGGCCGTTCTCAGCTGATCACAGGTAATAACCTTCCTGAGACCCCAAATGTCACAGCAAACTGCTGGTTGAACATCACATCTGATCGCTCGTTCACACAGCACACACTGTGCATCTTCATTGTTCAATTTTTTTAGTTTATTTTTATTTGTAAATAAATATATATATATATGAATAAAGATAAGTCTAGAGACACTATACAACAGCTATACACCAAATAACTTTTTTCACAAATGTACTGTACTACCCAATACCTGGAAACAGACAAAGCTGTTTGAGATAGGTGCGGTTCAATTTGCATTTCAGTTCACTGAAATCAGTTCACTTTGGATTCTCGGTCAATTCTGAATGAATTATATGGTGATGCTTTAAAAGAGCACTGTTAATGTCAGTTTGCAGGATAGGTAGCTAATTAGCTGCTCAGCTGCAGCACATTAAACAGCATGTTCGAAACCTGCAGTCACTTGTGTCCTGATAGATGCTGGTGCAGTACGTACTCTTCAATACCACTAACAACATGCTGTCTGCACGTCATGTAGGCTACAGCTACTTTGTCTGTCATTGCTACAGCACTCTGGCAGCTGGTGGTCAATCAAACACAAACAGGGACACGCCCCTCCAGCCGCCTGAGATGAAGAGGAGACCTTTTTTCTTCTTTTGAATAATAAAATAAGCTATTAACACAATTACATGTGATTTCAGTTGGACTTGAGCTGAAATATGGTTGAAAACTCCACAACAAGCGAGCACGGTTGACCTTGAGTAGATTGATAGAAGTCAAGCATGAACTGTCTAGCTAAGGGCTGGGCAATTATTTTTCAGGTGGGGGCACATGAGAAATTGATCAGGCTGTTGTGGGCCGGGCACAAATGTGATAGGTTTATTTGCATATTGTAGTCTCTGATGAGTATGAACAAGGGCATCAAAGCACTCCTCACAGACCAGGTATGCAGGTGTATTTTGTTACCTTTGGACAGAGCCAGGCTAGCTGTATCTTCTCTGCTCCCACGTTTTATGCTCAGCTAAGCTAATCTCTGTCTAGCTCTAGCTCCAGCTCCACTGATCTCCTCATTTAACTCTCTGCAAGGGAGCAAGAAAGCATATTTCTCAAATGTCAAACAATAGGGGCCCGCATCTCCAGCTCGCTTTTGCCCCAGGACTTCATAGCAGGCTGTTGTGTCTCAGGAAAAAGATCAAGAAAAAGGCTAGAGAAATGTTTGTGCTCTGCTCCTGCAGATCACTTTGACTCTGTGGAAAAGTTTAACATTATGAGCTTTGGCTGTTTATTTCCTTTACATGCAAAATCAAACTAGGAGCAAACAAAAATTTAAATAATGCCTGCAGCAAAGTGCCACTGTGTCAGACCTGCTTTCTGTGTATCATCAGACGACTACCCAGCATGGACCATTTCCTGTGTCATTTGTCTGCAGATAGAACTTGCAGCTATTTATGAGCGTGTGCCATATAAGTTTAGAATATATAATCTACATTGTGTTGCCTTCTGATACTTGTGGATTTTTTTGTTATACACAAGGTTATTTGTGGTCTCGAATGACCGGTTTGTAAATACTATTCACATCAGAATCTGAGTTCTGCACACAGTATATTAAATTATATTTTGCACACACAAGATAAACAAGATATCATGTTTTGGGACATCTGCAACCTGACCAGATGGTTTATTATATGAGAAGTCGTAGTTGGAAACTGTTTGGAAAAGGGTAGGCACTTTCAATAAATACTCAGCAGGTGATTGGATGAACAATCCGTCTGTCACCATCTATTGCAGGCAAACTTCAACCAATCAGATCAATGAACCATATAACGTAGTCAGACTCTGACCAAAGCCAGTGTGGGAGAAGAGCAAAAACATATTTTCCATTCAGGTTCAGTTTCTCACATTTATAACAAACCAAATTTCATGACAATCTGTTCAGAATTAAGTGAGTTACATTGGATTTTGTAGTGAAGTCTGCTAACCGAACGAAATGGCGCTCTTCGAAATTATTAGAATATCGCTCAATTTGGCAAGATAATCTTAAAACCTATAGAAAGGCCCTCCGTAATGCCAGAGGAGCCTATTACTCAGCACTAATAGAAGAAAATAAGAACAACCCTAGGTTCCTCTTCAGCACTGTAGCCAGGCTGACAGAGAGTCACAGCTCTATTGAGCCACATATCCCCATAAACTTAAGTAGCAATGACTTCATGAGCTTCTTCTATAATAAAATTATTACTATTAGAGAAAAAATTAATCACCAACTGCCATCAACAGCTATCAGTGGCTCTCCAAGTTCAGGAACTTTAACTAATGTAAACTCAGATATATATTTAGACTGTTTTTCTGCTATCGATCTTCACCAGTTAACTTCTATAATTTCTACATCAAAGCCATCAACCTGTTAGACCCGATCCCAACTAGGCTGCTTAAAGAAGTTGTACCCTTAATTGGCACTTCTTTACTGGATATGATCAATCTTTCTTTATTATCAGGATATGTACCACAGTCCTTTAAAGTAGCTGTAATTAAACCCCTTCTTAAAAAGCCCAATCTTGACCCAGGGGTTTTAGCCAATTATAGACCGATTTCTAACCTCCCCTTCCTCTCTAAGATTCTGGAGAAAGTAGTTGCCAAAGAGTTGTGTGACTTTTTACATAACAATAGTTTATTTGAGGATTTTCAGTCAGGATTTAGAGTTCATCACAGCACAGAGACAGCTCTGGTTAAAGTTAATAATGACCTTCTGATTGTTTCAGACAATGGACTTGTCTCTGTACTTGTATTATTAGATCTTAGTGCTGCATTTGACACCATTGACCATAATATTCTTTTAGAGAGACTTGAGCATCAAATTGGCATTAAAGGAACCGCCCTAAGCTGGTTTAGGTCATACTTATCAGATCGTTCTTAGTTTGTACATGTTAACGATGAATCCTCCATAAATACTACAGTTAGTCATGGAGTTCCACAAGGTTCTGTACTTGGACCAATACCATATACTTTATATATGCTCCCTTTAAGCAAAATATTATTAGGAATCACTCCATTAACTTTCACTGTTATGCAGATGATACGCAGTTATATCTATCAATCAAGCCCGATGAAATTAATCAATTATCTAAATTACAAACATGTCTTAAGGACATAAAATCCTGGATGAGCTGCAATTTTCTGATGATAAACTCAGAAGAAAACAAAATTCTTGTACTTGGCCCCAAAAACCTTAGAGACTCAGTGTCTAAAGATATAGTTACTCTAGATGGCATTACCTTGGCCTCTAGTACCACTGTCAGGAATCTTGGAGTTATCTTTGATCAGGATTTGTCATTTAATTCCCACATAAAGCAGACCTCTAGGACTGCCTTCTTTCATTTACGTAATATTACAAAAACTCTTTATTGCAACTCTTTATTATCAGGTTGCCCCAATAAGTCCATTAAAACGCTCCAATTAATTCAAAACGCTGCAGCACGAGTACAGATAGGAACTAGGAAAAGAGATTACATCTCTCCTGTATTAGCTTCTCTGCACTGGCTCCCTGTAAAATTTAGAATAGAATTTAAAATCCTTCTCCTCGCCTATAAAGCTCTTCATGGTCAGGCCCCTTCATATCTTAAAGAGCGCATAGTACCCTATTACCCCTCTAGAACACTATGTTCTCTGAATGCTGGGCTACTTGTGGTTCCTATAGTCTCTAAAAGTAGAACAGGAGGCAGAGCCTTCAGTTACCAAGCTCCTCTCCTGTGGAACCAGCTTCCAGTTGTGGTTCGGGAGGCAGGCTTAAGACATTCCTCTTTGATAAAGCTTATAGTTAGGGTTGGCTCAGGTGAGTCCTGAACCATCCCTTAGGTATGCTGCTATAGGCCTAGACTATCGGGGGATTTCCCATGGTGCACTGAGCTCCGATCTTCCTCTCTCTTTCTGCACTCATTCATGTCCCATTAATGCATGTTACTAACTTCACTTCTTCCCCAGAGTTCTTGTGCTTTCTCGTCTCGCAGGTTCTCATGGATCCTGGTGGAGCCTCCTGCCATGGTCCTGCTTGACTGCCATTGCTAATATCACTGATATTAGTGTTATTATTATTACAAGTATTAATATAGCTACGGTTACTGTTGTTGCTGTTGTCACTGCTCATTGTCCCCCATCGTTGCTGTTGTCATGTTCATCATCATCAGTCACTACTATTAGTGTAGTTGTTGCTACTGTTGTTGCTGTGCACCCGTCTGTCTGTCTGTCTGTCTGTCTGTCTCTCTCTCTCTCTCTCTCTCTCTCGCTCCAACTGGTCGAGACAGATGACCACCCATCTAGAGCCAAAGGATCTGTCCTAGGTTTCTGCCTTTTAACAGGCAGTTTTTCCTTGCCCCCGTCGCCAAGTGCGTGCTGATGGTGTTACTGTTGGGTCTCTGTAAATGTTATAAGGAGTTCGGTCTAGACCTGCTCTATTTGAAAAGTGTCCTGAGATAACTTCTGTTATGAATTGGAACTATACAAATAAAATTGAATTGAATTGAATTGAATTAACCCTAACTAGCAGATCTTGACCTCGGCAATATGGCAACCTTGCAGATGCACTTCAAATCAGGAACGTGGCAGCTACGTCTCTATGTCTATGGTCACACATACCTAACGTTAAACGTCCCTGTAGCGTATGCCGTAGCTGCCAGTAGTTCCTCATAGTTTCTCTGTGTTCCCACAAATCCAGCTTCTGTGCAAAATTAGGCTCCTTACAAAATATGGATCTTGTCATATTTGTGCACAAATATAACCAACATGCCGTCTAATATGGGAGTTCCTGTTGAAAAGGCAAATAGACATTAACCCATGTCAGCCCAAGTCTGTCATTCAAGGTACAATACAGTATTGACCATGCGCAGTATTTTTAACCCCCACACAACCAACTCTGCAACCATGCTACTGTCTTGCGATGTGAACACAGGATTTCTCTGCTGGACTTGATGTTCAGAAGTTAGTTCAATTATTGAATAATTATCTCTGCCTTCATTTTATTGTACTTCAAAGGTTTTGTATGCCAAGATGCTCACAGCTGGCTGTAATAGGCCAGTGTTCAATTGATATCAATCAGTGAGAGCAAAGACACTAGCATAACTTTTACTTATAAATTAGTTTAACTATTCCAATAAAATGATTCTATTAATAATATATTGACAGTCATCTGTGAGTGTCTCATTTAATCATCAAAAGCAGGAATACAGTTGTTTTTCTTGTGTTATCAGTAGAATTATTTATCCCACAACAGAAGCATATGTCCTGACACCTCCTCATCCATTATTTCTCCGATTCAGACATGCAGTCCGTCTCCCATCACCTACCCTCCAGATGTTATTGCCTCCAGAGCTGCCACAAACACACTGCCTGTTTGTGACTCATCACCCATGACTGAAAAATGTAGGAGTATAAATATATGCTGTCATCAAATTGGATGTGTTTGCATTACTATCGGCTTCATTTCCAAGCTGACTCGATGCATTACCTCATCGAACCTCACACAATTGCATTTTGGTGATTGTTTTTTTCTTTTGCATTGTTTATATAATTTCCAATCACAGAGCACGCTTAGGCTCCTATATTCAAAGCATGGTGAGGGTATAATTTGAATTAAGTGTCGTGCTTTTCACCCTGCCTACAGCTAGATTTCATTTGATTCTTATTCTGCTCAGCCAGTACTCCCCTTCAAACATGTTCTTCACGTGCCCCTATAAGGCAACATCTGATAGGAAAGAATAAAGACACTGTTTGTAACTTAAAACATCCCAATTATACCTGTTATAATCAATTTATATCCCTGCACACTACATATCGACATACCCATAAAAGTATGAGAATATGTAAGTAATATATAATACAATATGTATATATAAGTATTTTATGGTTAAACATTTATTTCTGTGGCATACTTTACTTGGTGTCATATTTGGTCACTCTTTAATTAAGTGAGGTAAAGAGATATGAACCTGTCCAGGAACTAGTGCTGGAAAATAATGGCCGAACAATTATATTCTATTGAAGGTCAAGTGTGTAACATTTAGGAGGATCTATTGGCTGAACTGGAATATAATATCCATAGGTATGTTTTTATTAGTGTAAAATGAATATAAGAATTGTTGTGTTTTTGTTTCCTTAGAATGAGCTGTTTTTATCTACAGAGAGTTTAGTCTATTAGTTATTTCTACAGTAGCAGAACAGACAAACCTCTAGATAGGACCTTTTTGTCTTTCTTCGTGGCCACTGTAGTTTGAGGTAAGTGGTATTCAGTTGCTTGCACTTCACCAGTAGATGCCTCTAAATCCAGCTTTGCCATGGTATCTACTGCTTCCAGGAAATAGCCAAATACTTGCACTTCTCCTACCTAAACTAAATGCTAGCAATTTACAGTGTAGGATTTAGTAGTATCTAGCGGTGAAGTTGCAGATTGCAACTAACTGACACACCTCTTCCGTCAGCATTTGACGAGCTGGGAAGTGTGTAGGAGAAGGTGGCTGCGAAACCCCTCAAAAATCGTAAAAGGCCCTATCTACAGCCAGTGTTTGATTTGTCCGTTCTGGGCTACTGTAGAAACGTGGTGGTTCAACATGACGGACTCTGTAGGACAGGACTACAGTGGCCATGAAACTCTAAAAAAAGACAAAAAGGTCCCATCTAGAAGTTTGTCTGTTCTGGGCTACTGTAGAAACAACTAATAGACTAAATTCTCTGTAGATAAAAACAGCTCATTGGAAGGTAACAAAAACACAACAGTTCTTAGATTCACACACTAATGAAAACAAAGAATTACAACTTTGAACTGTGTTATAAAATCAGTGTATACTATTCCTGCTGTATGCAGAGTTTGGAGAGATTCACTGCTATAGTTTGGTCGACAGTTAGCCAACTTTTAGTGCTTATTAGTGGTAGTTTTAATCGCATCAATTTTACATATCATTATTTCTATCTAAGTATGCTTCTGTCATGATATAACATGCATATAAATTGATTGGAATTTTTTTCTGTAAAAAATAATACACACGTAGATCCATGGATGGAATTCATCAATCAAGGATTTAGAATAGCAGACCATATTTCATTTATTTTGCTTAATAAATACCACAAAGCAAAGGGGAATATGGTTTGTCTTATCTTACAGCAGCAGTTTGTTTGAGGCAGGTGTGGACTGTAAGAAAACTTTCAGCTGATCTTGTTGCTTTCTCACAATTCAAGTGTCATATCAGAACAAGCAGCAGCTATCTGACCTGTGAGAGAGTCTGGTGGACCGTGAAGCAGAGCAGCACAGCAGACTATCACATAAACAAACCACCTACAGGAGTCTGCCTTTCTCTACCGATATCCACCTCATCCTAACAAAATGAATTTGTTATCAGAGCTCAGGTTGGTGGAGAGAGTGGGTGGAGTTGTATCTGTAAAGAGAGGAAGTGAGTCAAGATATCTCGGCCTCTGCTGCATCTATTTTGATAATTCTCTCATCAATCCCTCATAAGTTGCCCAATTTTATGGAGGTGTAATACTAAGTCACTGGTGTACTCTAGCTTTTACTTTCAAGCTTGGTACAAAGCAATTGCTTTAAAAGTGTGAAAAGATTTAAAGGTCCAGTGTGTAGGATTCAGTAGCATCTACAACACCCTTGACTCATTTCTAATCTGACTTTCCGTCGTTCCAACTTCTCAAAAGTAAGAATGATTTTTAATTTTCTTTTGTAAATTAAACAGATTTAGATTTTTGACTGTTGGTCGAAAAGAGCAAGCAATTTAAACACTTTTGAACCTGTGATTTTCAATTTTTTGAAAATGTATTCAAAAGATTATAACTGGATTAATCAAAAAGGCATGTCAATTGATGGTAAAGTGAATATTAGCTGCAACCCTACATACGATTATGCTCCAACAGCATGCATCTGTTTAACTGTTCGTGTTCACATTCGTGTGAACATATGTTCACATATGGGAAGCCACTACCTGAAGCAAAGGTGTGGAGCAGCTAAGGTCTGGTAACTGAACATCCCAAGATTTTCTTTCATTTTCAGACACATAGTCTTCCAGCCCATCTGACGCTGACGCAAGTGGCATCACTTTGATTTTTATCAGACTTCACACAGCTCTGGAGACACTTTTATATAACTTCTTTCACATGTGCAGTAGTACATCGCACACCCGGGAACACTTCTTAAAAGTTGGTGGAGTTCTGCTTTAAATAACTGTAAAATACTGTAATTCTTTGAACGTCCCTGTGTGAAATTTTGTGTATGTGTGATCTTTTCAGACATCTGTAGAAATCCAGACAATTCAATCTTCCTATTTTCCCAAATCCTCCTCTAAACACATACACACAGAAAAAATAATATAAAACAAAGACAAAAACATCTTTGCCCTTTGGCAAGTCCACGTGACAAGCACAGATGCACAAGTGCACTCCCATTGCATGTATAATCTCTCACAGTTTTCCATGCTGGGGAATACAAATTGCTCATCTCTGCTCTCCAAAGCCTCTCTCTCCTCTCAGGACTGACTCTGGAAATAAACAATTAAAGTTTGATCATGTTAGCTCAGAGCTGGGTTGTCTGTGGTGGCCCGGAGAGAACGGCAAGAGAGGACGAGAGAAGCACTCCTGCGACACATGGGTTTTACATCACAGCTGACACACACATGTGTGCATACAGATTGGACACCTGAGCCTTGCGGGTCCTGGGAAAGCTTGATATCTTATTTAGTTTCACAGGGAAACATAGATCCTGACTTCAGAATCACAGTCTTTGCACACACCATAACATATGACATGAGAGTCTACTTTCAGACGATAACTGACATAATGATAATGATAATCTATGTATCTATAATCTAACCTAGTAGTACAATTTTCACAGTTACTGTATGATGGCTCACTAAGTCTAGACTGTTTTATGACATATGGTTGAAGGCACAACAAACTCCATGTATAATTTTTTTTTTTATCAATATATAGGTATACATCTGATGTACTAACCCTAACCCTGCAAAACATTTAAAGTAACTGAAAACATAACAGCTGAAAGTCACTGTAGTTAATTCTAACTTTGCTTATTGAAATCAAGACGAGTACCAGACCAGTACCTGACATGGTACTGCCACCTATGGTAAGCATGGCTGTACCCACCACTGAGTTTACCAAAACCTGGACCTCAGTATTTTTTCTGGTCCAATTTTCTGAGACATCAGGAAAGCCTGGTTTCAGACTTCTTAATTGATGCCTACATATCAGACTTGTGCAGTAATCCAAATAGATCTAGTTCTCTTCATAGAGAATGTAGCCATTAAATCACTGTTGTTGGGACCTGGCCATGTGCTCAGAGAAAGGAATTGCCATTACTACAGTGAGGCCTTTATGTAAGCAATAAAGCCTGCTTGTAGTGACTGAAGCCATAAAAAAAAGACCCAAATCACAGACCCCTCAGCGGGGGGCCAAGAATGTGGCCAAGGTGTGGAATAAAAGCAATAAACACCCAAACACCGGCCCTTCATTGGTCAGATTCCCTCGGACCCAAGACCTGTTATCCCAGGTATTTAAACCCGAGAGACTCTCTCCTCCCCGCTTCTCACTCGAGATTAACGTCCGTTTAAGTACTGCTCTCATAGCACTAGAGAGCGTCCTCTTTATCTTTTCAAAACCCTCTTTTTATTTTTCTTAAAGTGTGCCATTTGTCTGCAAACTCGCTAGACGAGCCAGACCGTTACACCTTTTCCCTCCTTTTTTTAACGATCGTCATTTAATCCGGGATCTTGCAGAGACAGACTGCCGCACGTCTGAGACTATTGAACTGTATAACCGCTAGTTAAAGGACACACACCTGAGATCGTCTCTTCAGAGTCTGATCTCACTGTGGTGTAGTTCGTATAAAGCTCGATATTGGTGCAGGTCAGAACCTCGGCTCCGGTGCGCGCGCGTAATTCTCACTCTCTCTTTTCCTTTTCTCCCTCTCTCACACACGCACATACACATGTCCTGATTTGCTGGCCATTGTGGGGACCAGATAATGGTACCCCCACGCAAGCAAAAACTTATCATAAATTACACACTTTCCCCCTTTTAAACTGGCCGCTATTCTAGAATGGCAGTGTAGCGTCATCAGTGAAACCTCGTCATCACTGTAACATCACCTCCTCCTCAATCTAGGCCGCCACCTTGATACACACCTCCCCACGCCTACCTCTCCTGACCCCTCCCTCTCTCTCTCTCTCTCTCTCTCTCTCTCTCTCTCTCTCACACACACACACACACACACACCATATCCAGGCATTCCTATCGCCAATCTTTTGATTTCTATTGTAGTGATTAGTGTTTTGTACTGATTATAATTATATAATTACAGTTAATTGATGATTAATTGTTAAATAAACTGCATTATATTTTAAATAGTCGGTTTCTGTGGTCATTGTGTGGAGTGTTATTATACAACTTGCTGGTTGGCGGGGTCAGTGCTTGCATTCACACCTTCACATGTATGGTTACCCCTTTAATTTAATATTTTGATATTAAAGTTAAAGTAGTGCAGATTAGATATTAGTCCCTGGTAACAGGGTGGTGCCCCGAGGACAATTCAGTAATTAATACTTAAAACATTAATTACTTAATTACCCTAATCATTTATTCTAATTATTACATTTTAATAATTATTTTCAATCATTATTCATATTTTACTAATACCCAAATCCTGCCCCCTACTGAGCTAGACACTGTGTACTGTATTGTTTGATCACTGTGAAAAACATTAACTGCTCCAAGCAACTGCTACTGCAAACAAAAACCTCACCAAGACATGCACACAATGGCAGGCTGAATAAAGCAAAGGTGTACTGTATGCGCATTTCAAGCGGATGCACATACAATCCTGAAATAATAGTAAATAAAAGTAATTAGAGTAATAAAATTAAAGTAAAGAAACAGCCTAAGAGCAATTAACACCTACTGATGAGATTTCTTAGAGCTGATGGCAAGACAGCCAACACAATTTACGCCTTTAGTTACAAATTCACAAAAAGTTTGACCAGAGACTGAACCAGACGAAAACCAGCATGGATTCCTAAAGTAAAAATACTAAGAATAAATGCTTTGTATGAAGTGACAGACAGGCATTCTTCTACCTAAAGGAGGTACAAATGATAAATGATGGTGCCTATAATTGTTTGCAGTGAGGGGTGGTAGACGGAGTGAGGCTCTCTGGTCTGTTGGCAGCCTCACTGAAGCTCTCAGGTATCTATCAGTGTAGATCAACTGGATATCTGGCAACATGATGAAGAGGTAAACTGTCCTACAGAGATCTCAGTCAGCTACAAACTGATGCATCTTCGGTGTTCAGGCAGGTCCAAGATTACAAAAAGACTACATGACGGTACCCTGCGCCACCAATCAATAGTGATTTCAGCAGCAACAGGGAGGTCTCAGAATACACAGAATTTTTTTTGGTCACAGATATCAATGGGGCAAGGACAGCAAAGAATAGTTAGGCATCATCAGCGTAACAGTGGTAGATAATGTTGTAGGATCTCACGTCTCATCCTAACCTGACTATGCTTGATTGAAGCCGTCATTGAAAACTGTTCGGAAAAGGGAAGTACTTGGCAGGTGATTGAAAGATCTGTCTATCACCATCTATCACAGACAAACTTCAACCAATCAGATCAATGAACCATGTAATATAATCAAACTCTTACCGAAGCCAGTCGAGAAAGGAACAAAAACATTTTTCACTGAGAAAAGCCTTCAGTGCCATTCTTTCCTCCTCTTATAAAGAAAGAAAAATAAAGAAAATGCTCTCCAGTTCTGATATAACTGATGCAAGCAACATCAACGCTAAACTCTTTAGCAACTACCATTATTTAAAAGTGCCATCGTGCTGTGTCACTTAGCGCCCACCCCTGTAGCTGCCAGTACTTCCTTAAAGGAAGCTTATTGGCCTATTACCAGCCCCAAACACAGACTGAAACGTGGCAAGATGGTTTCTCTCCTGATTTTGTGATGTTGTGAATCCATTTGCCCAGCAAGGTTTACATCCCACAGGCAATGCCAACAAGTGAGTTGAACATTTTCACTTTCATGCAGCTATAAACAGCTCTTCAAGTTGAAATCTGTCTGCTTTGTTTCACTTGAGCCAATGCAAAGATGGTAGAGGAAAAACTTATGTCTAGCCTCTTCTGACAAGGGACCTTTTGTGGTGTCAGCAAATACTACTAGCAAGAAGAAAGGAGAATCTGTCAACACTGGATATGTATATTTTTCAGTCTTCTGTCTCACAAACAAGTGATGGAACAGATGTGCTTCAATATTAATCAATACAGCTGTCTGCACCAGCTGCACAGGGCTCATGATTCACAAACACTTTAGGTGCATAACTGATACCCAAGATTATTTATACGCCTCAAATATATTTTCTACCAACTCTTGTAAGTGAATATAGTGAAGCCTGGGAGCTAGTTCAGGCAACCCGCTAAAGTTTTCTGCCACACTCACAATGTGTATTTCTCCCACTGCAACATACACTGATTAGCCATGACATTGTGACCACCTGGGCACCCTGGTACTGATAATGTTCTGCAGCCCCATACCAACATCCTGTGATGCACTGTGTGTTGTGACACATTTCTATCAGAACCAGCATTACTGTTTCACAATCTGTCCATTTTTCCTGCTTCTAACACATCAACTTTGAGGACAAAATGGTCACTTACTGCCTGATATATCCCACCCACTGACAGGTGCCATGATAACCAGTTAATCAGTGTTATTCACTCCACCAGTCAGTGGTCATAATGTTATGACTGATCGGTGTATTCTACACTCAAATAATAATCCTTTTCATTCAAGTTAGATTTAGATTTATTTCTTATTGGGCTGTAAGCTCTGTCAGGAATCCCAAAAAATCTACACTACTAAACTTCTGATAGACAGTGATGGTGGGCTGCAGCTGCTGCTGTTAGTCTGGTGATGTTCTACTTTAGCTATGTGGCCAGTGCAGATAGAGAAGTAAGATAAAGTTTGGGGTAAATGGTTGGGCATACACAGATTGTGACTTTGACAATGCTGTTCATGTCCAGTCTCATAGAACAAATGTTGCTTTCTTTTAACAATGGGGGTAATATTTTCCTTATCTTAAAGGACCAGTGTGTAGGATTTACTGGCATCTAGTGGTGAAGTTTTTAGATTGCAACTAACTGAACACCGCTGGTGTCTGTATTTGATGACCTGGGAAGATGTTTAGTGTGTAGGAGCCACTTCAGTGGCCACGATATTCATGAAAAACGCAAAAGGCCCTATCTAGAGCCAGTATTTGTGTGTCTGTTCTGAGCTACTGTAGAAACATGGTGGTTCAACATGGTGGACTCCATGGAAGGTCACCTGCAGTGTCAGTAGACAGGAATGTCTCATTTTAAGGTAACAAAAACAATGATTCCTATATATATTGAATATTATATTCAATTTCTGCTAGTAGAGCCTTCTAAATGTTACACACTTGAACTATAAACAAGTAGTTTTAGCTGCCTAAACCTAAGTAGATCTTAAAGCTCAGGTAGGTAATGTACTTACACCCTGACCATAAATAAAGGGAGGGAGGGAGGAAGTGGAATTAACATGAGATGACGTTTCCTACCCTAGCTTTAACCACAGAGGTGGCAGGAAAAAAAAACCCTTTTGCAAAAGTAATTTGGTCCTATCTATTTTTGAGTAGCTGTTGGCCATTTCACCTTGATGCTGTTAGCTTCCAATTAAGTAAAATAGCATTAACCTGGCAGATAATGCAAATGCAAATATATTTGTTATGTCTTTGGCATTGTCACCCAGGAGAAGTGTGTCCTGACAACCTGATTGAACACTTCTCAGCAGCAGAATATGGAGCGCGTCCAGCCATGGTAAATATGCTTGTTGTGGTATTTTATACTCCATAATATTGAGGGATATAATCAATGATATATTCTTAAAAACATTATGGAATTCAGCTTTAAGACTATGCACCATAATCATTAAGCATTTTTATGTGCATCACATAAAAAGTAAACTTTTCTCATAGGGTATGCTTCAAAAGTTATTTAGGGGTTTCTCTGACTTTGGGAGACTACGGCTGGGTGGAACTGTAACAATGTTACAGCCTTGGCCACAAAACTCCCTCTCATCTGTCATTCTGATTTCCAAATTGCAGCCAGGCTTCTGAGTATCTACAGTCGGAGAGGGCCACATAATGGGACACATTCTCGCTTATTACTGGAAGCACTGGAGCGCGAGCACAATTGGCCTTACAGTAAACACACTGGCAGTCAATGGAGATGCATTTCATGAATGGGAAGAGGCACAACAAGGCCTCAGACGGATCATCCCTCTCGACACAAATGCAATCGTCTCTCTAATGCTCCGGCACGGGAGGACATATGCAGCAACAGAGAGGGTTTGGGTGGGCGCCCGGTAAGGGCTCGCCACCGACGAGTGTGTGTTGGGGTGGCTTTGGGAGATGGGTCGAGAGCCAGAGAATGGAACGGGACTTAAAATTTGAATCAACAGGAGTAGGCCAATTGAAGCACTGAATGAGTCACTTTTCACAAGGGAAATACTGCGCCGGCTGGCAAAGAGGTAATCCTCATCCCCGAAGACGGAGAGAGACAGAAAGACATGAAAGAAAGATGGGGAAGAGACGGAAAGATAGGCACAAGCAAAGACAGACGGATGAAAGAGATTGGAAGAGGAAGAGAGCAGTTAGACGGGAAAGAGAGATGATAGAGGGAGACAGCAGGGAAAGAAGGCAGAGTTAAATACAATACAAACCTCCCAGAAGCAATTTAAATGTTTATCACCTTAATTAAAATTGTTTTTGAATTAATTGGAGGAAGGTTTAGCTCTGGCTTGGCCACTGCGAATGATTACACTTCGTATAATTACAGTGGCCACCCAACGAGTGTGTGTGTGGTGTGTGTGTGTGTGTGTGTGTGTGAGGGAGTTTTCATGTGTCTGTGGGTTTGTGTTTTAGAATTTGTGTGTGAGCTATAATAGTCCATTGCGATGGTAATGAGGGAGCCAGTCATTGATTACCTCAGGCTGTGAATGTCATCCACTCACCACTCACAACATTTGTCAAAGGCTAACAAGCAGGACAAGGACTCATGATATGCATGGTAAACACAATCATTTACATTTTGAATGCATCTTTTTTTTTATGTTTACTTCTGCTGTGTCCCGCAGGTATCACATTTACATTTTTCTTCCTGTTCAGAACTGATGTTTTTACCTTCACAAAGCCAACGCTTCCTGACTAACGAAAATCAATTTAAAATATATTTGAGAATGTCAGCAATGAAAATGCTGGGGACATTGAGGCGCAGGGGCCTTGTGGATACGACCATTGTTCCTAAACAAGGATTTGAGGGTTCACATCCAATTTGTAGAAACTGACAGGAAAGTGGGCCAGTGAGCCCGTAACCCAAAGATTTCAACAACGATATTTGTCATGGTTGTTATTCTCTCTGGAAAAGTATAGCAAGTCCAAATTTTTTCCTTGATCTATCAGTGGACACAGGGGGGGGCACCAGGGGGGGCCATGGCCACCCTGACAAAATCTCTGTGTTTGTCAAGATACACCAATCAGCCATTACATTCTGAGCACTGAGTATCTGGTTATCATAGCACCTGTCAGTGGGTGGGATATATCAGGCAACAAGTGAACATTTTCATCACACATCAAGTTGATGTGTTAGAAGCAGGAAAAATGGGCAGCGTGAGGATCTGAGCGACTTTGACAAGGGCCACATTGTGATGGCTAGACGACTGGGTCAGAGCATCTCCAAAACTGCAGCTCTTGTGGGGTGTTCCCGGTCTGCAGTGGTCAGTACCTTTTGAAAGTGGTCCAAGGAAGAAAAAGTGGTGAATCGGAGACAGGCTCATGGGGGGCCAAGGCTCACTGATGCACGTGGGGAGTGAAGGCTGGCCCGTGTGGTCCGATCCAACAGACGAGCTACTGTAGCTCACACTGCTGAAACAGTTAATGCTGGTTCTGATAGAAAGGGGTCAGAACACACAGTGCATCACAGTATCCCGGTCTGTAGTGGTCAGTACCTTAAAATTAAAAATGCTCCAAGGAAGGAAACAGTGTTGCCATGTTGAACCACCATGTTTCTACAGTGCCCCAGAACTGACAAACCAAACACTGGCTCTAGATAAGGCCAGAGTTTAGCTGCCACCAGAGTTTCTTCTACATGCTTGGAAGACAAAATATCATTAACCAAGACAAATATTTAGTAATAGTTGTAACATCATTTATAAGAATCAACTATATTAGGGGCTGTGAATGAATGAACCACTGCCCATTCTAAGGTAACACACCATTCCTATTTCAGGTGACAACAAATGAACCCAGAACTATAACAAACATATTCCATTTCTGCCAATAGATCCTCCTAAATCTTACACACAAAACCTAAAAAATAAAAACACAAATGTCATATTCCCTTTATTTTATTTATTTTTCTACAAGGTTTTCCACAGTTTCATGTCTGGCTGGCTCTCTTTTTGCCGCAACTTGAGAATTAGCGCCACCAACTGTCTGTAAAGGTACATTAATTCACATTTTATTTGACAGATTTTCTGGAAATTCAATCAACATTTGTCGCACATTTCAGTGGAAACACAACTTCTGATGTGTTTGTTTAAAAAGGGCACCCCTGAAGTATCACTTCTATCACTTCTTCACAAGTTGTTTTCATTTTCCGAGAAGTTTCCTGCAGCTTGTGCAGCACCTATATAATGGTCGCATGGTGTTTTGATCCTCAACAATATTTCCCAGGTAATGAGCATTCTATAGAAAATAGGCTTCTAATTTAAAGTGCACTGCCTCAAGGGTTATTTTCTTTACTGCACATGATTACTTTCTGCAATAGTATAAAAGTCAAACAGCTAAATTTCCAGGTCTTATAAAGCTGCTTCAGCAGGCTTGTTTGACCCACACCTTCACAAAGGGAAAGTTATATAAACATACTTAATAATTCTGGAGAGAAAAATGGGAGAATGTAACAGAGTGCCCGGGGGTTAGGCAAAGCATAATTCATTCAATTTATTTCACAAACTGAAACTATTTCATTTACATAATGTCTGCACTCTTCCTCTCCCTCTCCAGCTATTATACTTTTTACTCTGATACTTTCACTCTCTCCAGCATTTCCTTTCTGTTTGACTCTGTCGCTCTCACTTTCTCCTCAGAAATCAATTTCACAAAGTATCTTTTTTTCTGCTAAAGAAGAACAGGTCTTACAGAAACAAGCAGAGTGCTGTTGTCACAGTTTTAACCTCCGGCCCTTTGTGACCCACTTTGAGCTGAGAACAAAACTCTAATAGGAGGATGTCGCTCTGTCTCTGTCCTCCTCATGCTCTCTCTCAATCTCTCATGTCTCGTCTGCCTCTTTGTCTCATTTCCTGTCTCATTCTGATTGGTCTTGTCTCCGTCTCGTTAGCTATGTTCAGACAGTTTATATCTGACTTTGTGTGTTACAACCTAATGTATCCAATACACTGGACAGAAAACTATGTGCCCAATGTGTTTTTTCTCAGATTAAATTTAAACCACATATTTTTGGCTACGGCCTGTTATGAGTTGTCATGCACCATGCATTCGACACACAGCTTGAATCTGGCCACTGTCAAAACACCTGCCTCCATTATTTTCCATATAAGCCCACACACCTGTGTTGACCTCACAATGCACATCAATCTGCAATGGCATACATCAACACAGCAGGATAAACCAGGGTCCTATTTCTCTGCACCGACTCTTCAGAAAAGCAGCAATTTCATCACATTCACACCCTAGATCTGCAAATCACACTGCCGTATAGTCATACTGCCGTAATCTGAACACTTCTGCTGTCTATACGATGCGCTATGCTTTGATGTGTGTCAGTTTGCCTCAGGAGACATGGCCGGTGTGAGTTGTCAGGAAAACAAAGGCTGGTTTCAGCTCAACAAGCCAAGAGTAGATAAACGTGCAGCTGTCTAAGGTGCAATATGTGGAAGGCTACAGGATGAAATGCTTAGATTTCTGCTCACATCTCCAAAATCCTGTCCGTAAGTGGTCTGTAATGAGGGAACATGTTTCTTCAAATACATATCCGAACATGTACAAGGAGTTCATTCAGAGACATCTGCACAGCTGTTTCTTTTTATGCTTTTACAGATTATTTTTGCAACCTACAGTTAACCAAAACAGCAGTCTCTGCTCAGACTAGTACAGATGTTAAAGTACTACCCCCTTCGATTCTGTGAGCTCCGTCCCTTTCAGCAAATTTAAAAGATGCAGCAGGAACTTCCAAGATAGTGACTTTAGGGGGCGTGGCCTCAACACACACTGCAGTGATTGACAGACTCAGCACAGAAGTGTAGCAGAAAGAGCTGCTGTCAGACTCTCTGTGTTTCCAGCACTGACACAGAGCTGGAGCTTTTACAGTCACTAGAAGCACACTTATGGTGGTTAATAACAGTTTCTATGTGTTACCTGTGTTGTAGCTACGCTAGCAGCTCAGAGAGGCTAACTCTCTGGTATGTGTGTGTCTTTGGGGAGAATGTCGTGTGTGTGGGATGAAGGTAAACACTGCAGTCCGATGGCGCTTCCACAGTGTCTAAAGCACAAGTCCAAACCACTGCACCAGAATAGAAAAATACTACGCAGAGGTTTAGCAGAACATTTGATAAACTCCTGTGAATGATCACCTTACGTCTACTCAAATTAAATATCTTTCATGCTTCAGTTGTTTGAGTTGATAAATTTAAACGGTTTAAGGGTTCCAGGTAGTCATTGTAAATGAGAATTGGTTCTCAATTGACAAATCTGGTTAAATAAAGGCAAAATAAGTAAAATAAAAGCAAATAATAATTCCAAGAGACTACTAGTCCACATTTTGAAGCTGATTATTTCATAATGGGAGGACAAAATCTGCCACAATTCAGAAGCTTCTTAGAAATATGGGCAAAGATTGACACTTTTTAAATGATGCACTCAGGTGGTCCTCATTACATTGTTGGATAGGAAATATCAACTGACTTGATTTTATTATGTTTTTGTTCCCATAGTCATCAGTCCTTGTCCTGAAAAGCTGTCCTCTCTTTGTCATTACCTTAACAACCAGTGTCATAGTCCTAGCAAACACACAAATCAGATCTGACCTCTTGAAGTCGGCCTGAAACATCAGATTTGAAAAGCAAATGGGATTTGCCTGCTGCTTCTCTCCTCACATCCTCCCCCTTCTCTCCCTTTCCGTGTCTCCTGCTCAGTTGAGCAGCCTCCCACAGGTCACAGTATTTTAAAGCTGCCCTCTCTGCGCCCTCAATATGCAGCCAGCTGGCTAGAATAAGACATCTTGGCTTCAGCTGTTGTGATTTAGATTATTAAAGAGAACTTATGGCCCGGTTCTGTCCGTCTGGCTCATTTGAGAGAATGGATTACCAGGTATTATTCCTCACCCGAACTGACACCTCAGCTCACCCTAACCAAAACCCTTTCCCCAATGGAATGAAATGAGTCCTGGGAACAGCGTTAATAGAGTCAGCAGTCGAGGTGTATTAATGAGGAAGACTGTTCTGACTGAACCAAGCAGTAGTGAGCCACAATGGAGTCCTACTCAAGTTAATGAGACCACTTTAAGAGCGCTGTTGGTAACTGAGGACTCAGTTAGCATAAGAGTTTATATTATTATGCTTCAAGGAGCAGAAATACCATGGCCAAAAGCTATTGATCACACTCTAGCTGCAAGCGTGTCAGCTGACACACCTCAACATGTATTTTAGGTCGTAGTGTTGGCAAGAAATCCTTAGAGAGCTTGGACAAAAAGCTGCTGGGTTTACATGGAGTCTTACAGAATCTGGAAACAGTTGTGCACTCATAGTTAAAAAAACTCTGGAAATTAAATTATAAATATAAACCTTTGAACCTTTGATTTGGGTTTGGAAGTCAATTAATATTTTTAACTAATAGTCACGTACTTTATAACTCGGTCTCATTTCATAGGATTAGGAAAACATTACACTCACAGAATTAACTGATGAGATCTGCGAAGATATCCACAGCCTGGTTGCAAACATAAAGGTTATAAACAAGCCAAATATTTAGCCAGATTATATTATTATTATAATATTATTATTATTATATTTTATCTGGAGGTCAAACTGAAAGTCAGCACACCTGAAAAGTCGTTAATAATGGTCGACGTGTACAACTACGGTTAGTGACAGTGTATGTACAGTGACAGTTCAATGTTAAACCAGGAACTGGATCTGTAAAGTCTAATGTTTGTCTAAAAATCAGTTTGTCTGATTGCCCACCAAAGGATTTAATTAAGATTTGGGATTCATCCTTTGGGGACCTTAAATATATGTACAAAATGTAATGGCACCCAATAGAGGTAGGTATTTCACTCTAAACCCAAGATATAAACGTCATTGTGGCATATTCATCCTCTCGGGGGACATGTCATGGTAACCACCCAATAACTGACAGTACCTATGCCTACAGTCATGCTGCAGGAGTGGCTATAAGATATAAGTTTGGTCGCCTTTTTTAATTTAATTAAAAGTTTTGTCAAATACTCTGGTTTAAGTTTCTACAGTTGTAATGGTCTGTAATTCCTTCAGAATGTGGTGCATTGAACCTCACGTTAGCCTACAATCCACTATATGCTTAAGTATCAGCATGCACTACAGACTTTTTTAGCCAAGCTAGTGGCATGGATCAAGGGATGCCAATGTCAGTCACTCGTCGTTCCACCACTTAGAGGTATGAACTGTTGCATGGATAGCCATGAAATTTTGTACAGAAATTCATGGTGCCCAGAGGATGACACCTAGTGATTCTGGTGATCCCCTGACCTTATCCTTTTGTTTATGGTTTACACTTATGGTTCGAGTAAAATTTCTCACCAGCTATGGATTGCCATGAAATGTAGTTTATCCATGTTCCCAACAGGTTGTATATCCGTTTGGTAATCCTCTGACTTTTCAACTAGCACCATCATCAGGGTCAGAATCTTTCATTTGTCCGGTACTTTGGCTTATGATCAAATTCCCATCAGTCGCATCTGTTCTTTGTTTGGAAATTTCACTTTTTTCCATTTAACCTCAGCAATGATGTTGCATATTGTTATCATTTCATACAGTATAATTCTATATTTAGGCATGTCTGTGACTGTATCATTTTCAAAATCACAATTGGTTCCCCTATCCAAGTACAGCTGTCGAGGCCAAAAGCATCTGGCAGCATGGATTCTAACATAAGGTAATCCCTACTACAAGATATGCAGTAATAATATGCTGTAAGAGCTAGTAAGAAAGCCCTAAGGGTCTAATTTTCATATACTATTATGAAAATCCCAGACCTAACCTAGATACCCTTCGATTCCTAAAAATACAAACCTTCCTGCGTGTCTAAACCATATTGAAAAGTAATGAGCTTATTTGATATGAAGGTCTGACTGTTTGGTAGCATGCTGCCCAGGACTGATTCTTATCAAGAGCCTTGCCGTCTGTTTCTTTTTAGCTGTCACTCATCTTTCACACATACACCCACTTATACTCAACCGTACTGTAGCTGCACACACAACAACGCTGCCTATGGCTCATAAAGCTGCAGTCAGGCTCTGTATGTCTGTGCTCTGAAAGTAGCTGCTGTGTCTTTGTATGAGCATGAATGTGTATGTTTTCATGGTTTACATTCAAGTGTGCAAGTGTGGTGATTTGACCGATCCTTAATGGATATCTGCCAGTGCCATCATTCTCTATCGTATGACAGCAGCTGAATGGATGGAAATCCATCACTGAATACAAAGTGAGGAGATACAGGATATTGCTCTGCTAAAGAAACTCATTCCTGTGGCTAGTCCCACTTGGTTTAGTTACACTGTAGGTCACCACATGGATTCATGTCACTGCAATCTGCCCCCCTATATTAATAAAGCTGCAAGCTTGCAATATAAATAATGTAAGACAAATATACAATAAGAAGTGTGTATATCCATGGCTTATAGAGGGAAATGATGAAGCAGGATATTGCTCTGCTGGAGAAACGTACAGTGGTAGCCATGATTGAAGTGGACAGGGCTACGAAAAAGGCATTCAGACCATTGTGGTCAGCCAGTAGAGGGCACACATGCTTCAGTCCACCAGCCACAAAGCTTAATTCAGAGAAATTATTACAATGCGTGGCTCACCTTGTGAGTCTGTGTGTGAGTGTGTCATCATGGGAAAACCTGGTTCTGGAGACACCTACTATAGTGGGAAGTACCACTGAGGCAATTTTCACTCTGGCAGGTGTTAGACTGTCTGTAAGTCTGTCTGTGGACAGATTTTGTGATACCCAACAGGATGAAAAGGTACTCGTAGATAAAAATCTGAAGTGGCGGTATTCAGTACCGGTGAGTACTGGCCCATTTCAGGCACTGGTACTCATGTAATAATATAGTAATGACTACTGAGTACTCGTGGGTTGGAACTTGTTGACAGGTGTCAAGGCTGGTGTGAATCTACGCAAGTTAGTCTCTAGTTAAATATTTAAAATGAGCAAAAACAATTGTTTTTACTTGTGTTATTAGTATGATAATATTAGAACAATAGCACAATTTAAGCTATTGTGCTAATATTATCAGATTCCCCATTGGACATGTGCAGGCTTGACGTTTTTGTGCCGATACTCACGGTAAAAATGAATGCTAAACTTACTGGTAACATGGCCGTCTATGTTTAGAGCTGGTGGGCGGTGCCTGCTTAGGCTTGTGGGAGCTGACCAATCAGAGCAGACTGGGCTTGTCAGGAGGGAAGGGTGCCTGAAAAACTCAGGCCCTGTTTCAGACAGATTGTAAATAGTGGCGCTGCAGTAATTAGAAAAATAATGTGTTTTTTCAACATTAAAGTATCTAAAAATGTTCTATTAGACCCCGAAAATAAACATGATATGTCCCCTTTAATGTTCTTTATTGAACAATCTCCACCAACGTCTCTGCCCAGGTAAATAATCATCAGCCACAACTGGCTCAGACCACATGACACTAAAGCTTCTCTCCAACATGAATGAAATCCCTCAAACGCACATTTGAACTGTGACAGCAAAACCCAGTAGCTGTGGTTCTTCTGGCTGTAAAAAACTGTCTACAGTCCAACATCTATTTAAATTTTCTCTGTGGAAGCTGTGTAATTAGTTCTCTCTCTGCATTATTACTCCAGCAGTATTATTAATCCTTTTAACATACTGCATTAGTGGAAGCCATGGTGGAAGTGATGCACTAAGTAAGATTGTTACTGTTACATTAACACAAAATGAACTTTTCTACATTCTGTTTCCAAGCCAGCAATGCAAATGAAAATGCTATATTATTACTATGGCCATTTTTAGCATGGTGGTTTATTACCATTTCACTAACTTTTATGTTAGAACATGTTTAGACCATAGAACAGCTAATTCTTACAAAAGTATTAAGTCTTATTTGTATATATTGTGAAGGTGCAATTAAGCTGTCCCATATATGGTTCTCTAAGCCCAGGCAGTGGACCACAATCATTATGATTCAGAAAGAGAAAACTCCATCAGTAATCTCACAGACAGACAAGGAAATCTTGTGACTTTTACTGCCGATCTTGCCAATACATTTGTAAGCATGAGCCCCACTAAGCTGCCCATCTGTAATTCTAGTCAGAGTGGCAGCAAAGTGAGAGGTAACATGGAGTTTCCAGCTAATAAGTGTGATTTTTTTTTTGCTAAACAGGCACAGTGGGAATGCATGTGCAGTCAATGAAACATTTGAAGACATCTCAATTAAGAAGTAGACTCAAATGTGTGTTCAGATTAACTGATCTGAGACAAAATATGTGCAGTCTGAGCATAGCATTTACAAGCTAATGCTAACAACTATGGATATGAATTCAGAATTGACTAAATCTGGTTAAATAACCACACTGACGCTGGAAATCCTTTTGCATGCCAATTCCAGTGTAGTTCTTCCAATTAAGAAGATGCAGATGCTGAAAGTATATGGCTTGGGAAAAAAACGGATTGAGCTGATTACTAATATAGTGTTTAGTAGCAGTTCTGTCTTTTTTGTTGTTTGTATTTGCAAAGCACTGCATAATGCATTGTTATCAACTGGTATTAATGGCTAATGGGTAACCTGGCTAGAGCTTGGTTTTCTGACTTGTCGTACAGGAACACAGTCTGGAACCCTGCTCCAACTTCAGAGTTCTGCAAAATGGAACCAGGGGCATTTTTAGACTATTTTGACTGGGATGGCACTGACTTATGCAGGGGTGGCATTTCCAGTCATTCCCACTTTATGCAATTTCAGTGCTGTTTATGGACTCCCATATACAGAAATATTTAAATACACTAGAAGCATTTACACAATATGCAAAAATTTGCCTGGAGTTTGCCCCAAACTACATGGGATTAGCATAAAGTGGGTACTTATGACTTGTGGCTACCCATAGAATCCCTCCCTCCCTTCATTCTCGCTTTTAAATGGAGCCCGCTACAGCCTCTGAAAGAAGTGGAAGAGGTAAGGATAATGGGTCAGAATTACAGGGGTGGTCAGTGCTACCCCAGGCCACCCCTCTGGAGACGCCCCTGAATGGAACACACCATTAACTTAGGCAGAGCACTGAAGCTACACTTGCATTAGCTGATTGGCATCAGCTGGTTTATTCATGCTTCGCAATCACTGGCTCATTCATGAGCTATTTGGCTGCCAGCTGACTAGTAACATCCATTCACATTCATACAAATGCAGCACCATTTCTGCCGAACCTAACTGTATGACCATTTGCTATAAATGGCCAGATAAAGATGGTATTCACTGAAATGTAAATGCATTTTCTCGCCTTCTTCCCCACCCCACATGACAAGCAAAACCAAAGTGATGTAGCACACAGGTAGAACAAAGCAAAACATTCTTCTGTGGCTCCCTTGGTTTGGTATCAGGATCCTTTACCACACAGCTGCCTGCATGCAACATCATTATCCACATCTGTAAGCCATAGAAGTGTTGGACTTATGTTGTATTTCTCTACATAGTCAACTATTTATTTCCACCGTTGCTTACTTGCTTACTTAGAAGACAGCCTCAGCGTAAATGTTGACTCAAGAATCAAAGCAAGTAAAGGAGTGGTAATGTGAATCAGAATGATCAAACCACCATCATACTGTTTCAGATATATAAAGTTGCTTAATGGTCATTTAAGCAACAATCTGGAGAAACACGGTTATTTGCTTACTTGCTGAGAGTTACATGAGAAGATCAATACCACTTTTACATCTGTACAGTAAATACGTAGCTTGAGCCAGCAACTGTTTAGCTTAGCTTTGCATAAAGGCTGTAAATAGGGGGAAACAGCTATAGCCAAGCTCTATCCAAAGGCTAAGAAATCACCCCAAGAAATCAGCCATCTACCAGCACCTCTAAAGTACCTCTCAGTTGAGCATTATCAATGAGTGCAGACCAAAATTCCTCTGGATGTAATTGGATAGACCAACAACCAATCAGAGCAATGAAACAAATCTGAACCGGTGACGCTCCCTTTGTCAAACAGAATTCAGCTTGAATGTAAGGGTGGCCAGACTCGCCAAAGCAAATGAGGCAACCAAGGCAGACTCTAGGAAATTACTGTTTTCTCCTGTGTTTTCAGTCTTTTATGCTAAGTTAAGCTAAGCTAAGTTAAGCTGTTTCTTGGGTCTACATATTTATTGTACAATTGTGAGAGTGATATCAATCTTCCCACCTAACTCAGCAAGAAAGAAAAGTGCTTTTCCCAAAATGCTGTCCCTTTAAAATGTACTATAACGATAGCGAAGGCTCCTTTTATCTAGTCTGCATTCATCCTGCAGCTTATTCCTCAAATGTGACAATCAGCACTTTTAATGTCTAAATTAAACAAAAACGAGTTCAGAGGCTACAAAATGATGGATTCTGCAGTTTCTCCAAAGAATAAATGAAAAGAGAGAAATGGCACGCCACCTTTCTTGGGTACAGTTTTAATCAGCATCTTTCATTTCTCCTTGAGGATGGCCATTCCGTTTTAGAGGCACAGCAGATTGATTTCTCTGTTTTAAGACCTCTGTCATGTATTGATTGGGGCCTGCTACACTCTCTTACCCACCGTTTCCATTGCATTGAGCAGAAGGCAGCAGTGAAAAATGCCTGAATCTCAGACAAAATGCAGTTAGGTCTGAGAGAGCCGAGCAGTGCATGTATACAGAGCGGGGCACTAATTCTTCAGCGAGCTCAATAAAAGTTAAAACCCTATTTGGAGAGTGCTTGTCCTATTGATTATGCATCAGCCTGGTAACATGGGCTCTCTGTTGCATTGGAGTCGTGCGTAGCTTCAGTCAGCATGTGGGATGAGAGAGGCGCCAGGCCAGATTTTGGAAAGCAGGGACACATGATGTTTTAGTCATTGGTTTGTCCAGATTTATCAGAGTCAATGTTTCAGCTGCTTTATTTTTTCATTCAAGTTACTGTCTCACCCTTTTAGTCACGTTCCTCCTTCACTCTCACCGTCTCCTCTTGTTTCGTATAATTTTTAGAAATCATAACATTTTCATTAACTTTAATTCTTTAACATTCTTTGCTGGACTGAACTTCAGGCTGGAGTTTCATTTTCACAACTTCTCTTCGCTCTCAATTCGATTGCTCTTTTTTGTGATCAAAAACATTTTTGCATAAGTATACCTCACAGTTACAGTCTGAACCGCCTGTATTAGAAGACTTTATTAAGGATATTTATGAAATGAAGAAATTGACCTTTACTTTACAGCTGGAAGTAAGTCATATTGGGTGAAATGGATACAATATAGTGCCACTAAACCATTATAATCTTGAGGGTGTAAACAATATAAACTAAATAATTCCCTACCATAAATAAAAATAAATGAATGTGATGTTTTTACTGCTGTAAACAAGATGGTTTTACTCCAGTCTGTTCCCAACACCCCCTGCCTGTTTTGGTTTGTTTGTAATGTAAAATCATTTTGGTTTGTACTTTTTTCCCCACAGTTCTTCTTATATATTTGCAAAAATATATTAAAGTAATGATGAGAGGGGAAAGGTATATCTAGATTGCTTGAAATGGGGGCAAATGCCAGTTAAGAATTGTCATAAGCCAGTTGGGAGTGGTATGTGGCAGTAGAACAGCAGTGACATACCACTTGTTTTGATGACCCTTACAATCAGCATTTCACACCAAAACAAGAGTGATACACTGCCGGCATTCTGGAGAGAAAGTGGTATCTGCCAGTGGCAGTGTATCATAATCATTGCTGACATGTGTCAATAAGAATCTGTATATTCCAGTGAGAAGTAGTGGCAGTGCAACATGAGTGACAAAGCAAGGGCATACTAAAAACCATCAGTAACACACCACCAGACTGCACATGCTTCTCTTTTCACGAAAATGGCACCTGTTTAAAAGTTCTACTCAACTACAGCATGCCACACACAGTGTGTGCTTTTAATTGATTTTAGCTTATAGGTTATGAGATTTAAAACAGTAATATAGCAGCAAACAACTATTTGCTCGGTAAAAGTTTATTTGAGTCATGGTGTTCTGAGCAGAGAATGACATCCCACTCCCTCTGCCTGTGTTGCTATCTGTGTTGCAGCCTCTCTGTGGTTTGTTTCTATAGCCGGTCTGCTCCGTCTGCAGCTGTAGAGTGACTGAAACTGCTGTTTTTATCACCTACGTCATTGAATTAAGGACTTATTTCAACCAAACCACTGTGAATGAATTTGATGTTACAATGAGATTTGAGGTAAAATGTCGATGGAGTCTGGTGGCGAGTGATAGCAATCATACTGTACAGCTGTTTCTGGTTAAACTAAAGGTCTATCCATAATGTTGTCAGACACTTAGAACAACAGTCTGGCTGTAGAAAGACTAACAAAGACGGTTTTGGTTTTTCTTCCTGTCATGCCCTCCCTCCCTCCCCTCTTTCCTGTCACTCTTCAGCTCTCACTATTTATTAAAGGCAATACAAGCCCCCCAAAAAATATTTAAAACAAAACAAAAATATGTTTTGGTTTTCATTTAGTTTCTGTGTGTTTTATAATTATCTGGTAAAATCAGTTGTTTTAGAGTCTGGTCTAGCACCCATTGTTTTGGTCTACGATTCTGTTGCTGTAGTGCGACACCTAGTGGCAAGTGAATTTTGTATAAATAACCTTTTTACACTACGAACAAACAGTTGAAATGACGGCCAAAGTGACATAAAAACAATCACACTGTAATAAATAAGAATTTTCTATAACATGTCACACTTAAAAAAACTAAAACAAAAATCTTTTAGAAAGTGGTAACAGGTTGATGGAGAGATCCACATCCTCCGCAGAGTGCAGCAAAACAGACATTAATATTTATCAGATGTAGCAGATTATTACTTGAAAGCCAATATTAGCTGCTTAGTGTCAGTATAACCTAATCTTTGTCCGCGCCTTTATCTGTTTATGTCTCTATTTCCTTCTGGCTCACATCAGACTAACCTTCTTCATGGCTTCTCGTGGCCCTACGGTGTAGCCCGATCCACCCACCCACACAAGTTAATGATCCTCGTGCTCATTTCCTCTGCACACACTCTCTGTCCCATCTGTTTACCTAATTGGCTGTAATTAATTATGTCACACCAAATTAGCAACCTGGTTAGTCATTCAATAAAAGGAACAATTTAAAGTGGCCCGATGTATTTATCAACTTCAGCCTGAATCTTAATCTATGTCTGATGGTGTGTGGGTGGGACAGACTGTGTGTGTGTGTGTGTGTGTGTGTGTGTGTGTGTGTGTGTGTGTGTGTGTGCGTGCATGTACCTGTGTGCGTTTCCATGTTTGCATGTGTGGGTTATCCTCATGTGTGTATGTGGGTTAGGACTCGGGCACAGTAGAATGGTTGATTTGACAATAAGTTTAATGCAGGGTGAGCAGTGTTTTAGATTTAGGTTTAATGGAAATAAGCAGCTCAGAGCTCTGTGCCTGTCCTCCCTCTTTACTACGCTTCAGCTCAACCTAATCAGTAGTCGGGACCTTTCATTAATTACTCTGAGGCTGGAGAGAAGGGATGCCTTGTGATTGTTTCATGAATTGGATGAAGTGAGTCGTTAAAACAAGCTCATTTGGAGCCTTGGTTTTTTTTTTTTTACAGAATGCATTAAGAATACACTTAAAGTAAGGGATGACACAATGTTACAAATAGGCTCTCTACACTGTAATGTGATAAATTATGTTTACTCCAAAAAAATATGAAACAGATTACATTTGACTTTTTAAGTAACGTAAACTGAACTTTGTAAGTTAAAAAACATTCTTGATTCACTACTGTTTACTAGGTATTTTATTGGCAGTACAAATTAATAATTTTTAATGACACTGACTGATTTTTAAGCTACTTGCAACTACTTACAAAAGTTAGTTTTACTTAAAATGTTTAATGTATTAAGTTTCAACGTTTTGAGTAAATTAACTTATCTGGTTTTACAGTGTAGGTATTTGAAAGGTAAGATAACACAGCAAAAATCAAAAATAACACAAAACTTTGAAATATCACCTGGTTACCTTTAACTTTCCCCCAATCGCCTTATTTCACATGAATAAAAACTCACTCATTACATCTTTCCTACTTTAGTACACTGAACAAAAAGCATATTATCAGTAGCATGGATGAGCAGCGCCTTGGTGCAAAGTGAAATAAGCAGCTCTGTGCCCACACTTCACCTTGATAACACATATAATCTAACAAATAAAAAGAGTAGAGCTGTGAAGGCAGCTATTTTATATTCTCATGAATAAGGTTGTTGTGAAAGAGTAAAAAGAAACAGATACAAATGTATAGATCTGTAGGATTCTGTGGTATATAAGTGGTGTAGCTGCAGATTGCAACTCCCTCACTTTATCCTCCTCTTCCAAGTGTAAATGAGAAACTACAGCTGAAAAACTCTCCTATCTGAAGCCAGTGTTTGGTTTGTCAATTCTGGGCTACTGTAGAATTGAGATCTAGAGGGGCGGCATAGGATGGCAGCTGCCACTGCTAAAAAATGCCTGGTCACCCCAGTTTGGTGTCAAATTCTGTCAAATTTAACATTCATTTAATTACTTTTCAAAATAATATATATTTGGATAAATGTCTAAAGTTTTGGACATAAAACCATTTTTGGATTTAAAATGCCACCTTCAGATATTTCTAAATATAGGACTTGGGGTTGAGCGAGCACTCAGTTGAAATGAGTATCCGGCATCATCAAAGTAAAATGTGTCAATATCTGTACTAGCACAGCAACTGTTCTCAAAACAATTATCTTACTCTTGTGATCAAATTATTTAATAAATGTAGCAAATTCTGATCAACTCATATCAATGTCAGGCTTAAATAAACTATTTCTGGCTAACTCAGTCAACTTCGGATTTAAGCACCATCCACATTTGGTTTAAGTCCCGCCCATTCAGAGAACAGCTATTAATACAGCTAATATAGTAGGTTGAACAGATACAGATACAGATAATGGTGTACTCGCTCATCCCTAAAAGCAATTGGGATTGGAACCATTAAGGATTTGAACGCTGTCTCCAGTGAGTAACAAGCTGATGCAGAATATTCAGTATATGCTCTAATCCGACAATGTGGTATAAGCTTTTAATAACAACCCTAAAATTTCTAAAGATGAAATAAAAAAGGAGAACTCTATGTTTTGGTGTTACAAGTTGAAATATTTTAAATTTTTTTCTCTTTGCATGCTGGAAAAACAACAGATCCTGATATACCTTTGTGAATGAGCACTAAGAGGGCAAAACACACTGGCCGTGTGGCGTAGTATCATTTGATGCTCAGAGGAATGACAAGAAGTGAACACACACCTCAACAACATGTCATTAGAGGACAGATATTCCTAATGCAATTCATAATGCCAAACTTGAGGCTTCAAACCTGTGTTCCACAAACCAATGGCTGATGTCACGATAGGTTCACACTTGCATATAACACACAAAATAGTCATAGTCAAGGTACAGTAGTCAGGAATTAAACATGTGTCACAAGAAGAGAGAGCATACAAGCTGTTACTTTAACTAGGTGTAGAGTAAATGAACAAAAAATCCAAATGAAATGGAACCAAACTAAAAGGATGGTAGCCAGAGGAGATAGACTCACACCCACCCAACTATGCCTTTAGTATCCCACAGGGAGAGATTTTCCAACTATGAGAAACAACGTGAAAGACAATTTACCATTTTAAAAAATGCCATTTTATACAAATCTTAGTCTCAAGTGAGATAGTTACACGGCAGCAGAATTCACTCTTTATAACTCACAAGGGTCATTAAAAGCGCCCTGTTGAGTTTTCTTCTAAGCAGACAAAAGTTCAGTGTTTCTCACTAAAATGCATTGAATCCTTGAGCTCTAACAAATGTTTTGAATACATTTCCTTCTTCATAAAACCTTTACAAATGTTATTTTGAATTCTTCATTGTTTTCATTCATATTTACATCCATATAATACCTCAGTCTACATCTGTATCAAGGCCAAATGACTGTATACATGATATATTTACACTATACAACTAAACATGGAGCTGAATCTTTACCATTAGAAACGACCAGCAAAAAAAAAAAAAAAACATGCTGCTCCAAATGAACATTAACTGAAGCACTGTTGTGGCTTTTCAGACTTGTGCATGTAGACATCGTCCAGAGGGTGGTCACACACGATGAAATTGCCACTTTCCTGGAGTGTTGATATGATAATGGGGACTAGGACCAGTGGAGTATTCTGACTGGCACACACTCCCAGAGTGTGTTGGCCCTAAGGGTTGCAACCACAAGCTGAGTGAACATATGATGTCTTTCCCATACAAAACATTAACAGATGCAGCCGCCTAGAACTGCCAGCTAGTCCTGACAGGCCCTCGCTTATCTGAATGGAATTAATGGAAACACCCAGCTAGCAGCCAGCAGGGGGCAGTAATTCTAAGTGTCTGGTAATGTATAGGAATCAAACGTTTTAAAATGTGCAGCTGTTTTATGTAGGGGGAATGTAAAACCTATGACGTAGCGGGCGATCACACCGAGATATCTTGCTAGAAACGCATTGCCAGCAAAACCATTGTTTTCCTATGGTATGGAGCGTGCACTCTTTTCTTGTACTGCAAATTGCATTTTTCTAGCACGAATAAAAGGTAAACTATTTTCAACTTTTGTCAAGTTTGAGGCACCCAACCAAATCGAGCAAGAGGTGGGCTTTACTACTTTACCTCTTCCTTCCTGTTTTGATGCCAGTAGATGTGATAGGAGCAGTATGTGAGAGTCAAACCATGACGCATTGGGAATTCATATAGTTTCATGTGGGTTACTTGTGTTTGAGAAACAGAGAGAGCAACAATAAGAATGAACCTATTTATTTTCCAGTTAATCATATTTGATCACTCATTTGCTTCTATTGAGTCAGTGGTGTTTCTCTCTTTAGCGCTGTTTAATACTGCACTGTGCAATGATTTTAATAGCCCACTCATTATGGATCTTCAGGCTGTTGTTATGATTTTGCTTGGCATGTGAAACTGATGAACTAGCTGCCATGTCTGTCAATAGCAGCGGAGGCTATTTAAACAAATGGTCCATCTTGGCACAAATATGTGCATTTTAAGTGGTAAATCACGGTAAATCAATGCGTCATGGTTTGACTCTACGTGGCAAAAAGTGCCAATGGAAAAGCCCTATTATATTCAATTTGTACTAACCTTGTGCAGTGACATGGTTCAGAACTAGTCACTGTTTTTCCCCCCAGCTTTCTCAGTGACTCGGGAAAATATTCTCTAGATTTGCTTATCATAGATCCGTATCTGTTGTCCTCTTCTCACATCTGATTTTAACTTCTGAACCATAGAGGACCCTTACAGCAGAGGACCCACTCTAAAGATACCACCAGACCAGACTGCTCTAAGTGATAGAGCTCATTTTACCTTGTTGTCTCAAGCACAGTAACTTCCCGGTACTTGTTCTTTGTACTGAGCCTGTTGCTTCCAATTGAAAAATAACAGAGTGCTGCATCATGGCTTTTCTCTGCAAGGTGACAACCACTGCTCCTGTTTCTCCTGCTATGACACAAAAGTCATTTCAGCTCGTTTACACTGTTCGGACCAGGAAACCTTTTGTTGTTATCTCTTTGAAGTGACCCTTAAACATATGGGATGGTTTTATATAAGTTATGTACATTTTTAGGAGAATGCAATTCACATTAGCATTCTGCAATCATTCTTTCCTCCTGTCTCTCTCTCTCACACACACAACCTCACAGTGTTGTTGAGCATGATGAATGCGCCATCAGACAGGCAAAACCCCCTAGTGGAAAAACTGACTCTTATATATTCTGACATTTATAAAGGAGCCTTCAAACTAGTCATGATTTAATCATAGCTAAAACACACACACACAAACACAGCCTCTGCTATTTAATCATTGTCAGTGCACACTCATGGATGGGCCTACCCCCACACAAACACTAATATTGCTTAATCATAGCTAAGTAAAATGTATTATCGCTCACACACAACTCAAATCTAAAGTACATGCACACAGACAGACAGCCTAGTGCGAGCAATTTAGGACCTACATAGCTGGCATGTTATCAGTTAGCTTGTCGTCTAGCCCTGCAAGTAGTCAAATGAATTAATCAATAGCTGTAATTACATGGTTTGGCCATGATGTTACAGTCCATCACGTGATGCACTCTATAAAAATATCCCCAAACTGGGACCCTTAAGTGTACTGCATGTTCATACACACGCACATGTATGCACTTATTGTTTATCTTTAGAAAAGACCAACTTTCTCTATGCCATGACAGCTAACCATTTACATACTGACTTTATATGCAAGCAACAGCCTTGACAACCCACACGTTGATTGATCGTCAAATATACAGACAAATCAGTGTTGAATTGAGATGCATGGTGCAGCATTTATGTTTTTATATTGAGTTGGGTAACAATGGGTGGGACGGAACGTGATAAACATCGATGTAAGCACTGGAAATATTCTAATTTTTATTTTAATTGAGGTGAAAACCTGCATAATTTGGCAGTAAAGTTTGAAAACCAGGACTGGGGACATTCAGCTGGAAACCAGGATGTCTGGCCACCATAGGGTGGAGACTCAATGGATGAGTTAATCTGATACTTTTTTTTGTTGCTGGCTAACAAGGCTAGTATCTGTCTACTGACGCCTTTTGCTGTCTCCAGCATTCAAAAGACCATGGCCTTGCAGGTTGCAAAAGCTCTGATTAGTTGACCATTTCTCCAATAAGTGGAGCAGTAAGCTACGGGCTCATACGGGCAATATGGGCAGTGATTTAGAGGTCTGGAACCGGGCTACCTTCTGGTGTGACCATTGGTGAGTCACACACCAGTTGTGGCTGCTTTGGGGATCCCACACTGGACAAACAGTGACGAATGCTTAGATCGGGTGCCAGGGCAACTGTACAGTACTTGAGATGGATTCAATACAGTGCATAAAGACATGAACACATAAAATCGTGACAGGTCTCTCAGGAGGAGCAGAGAAAACATACCCACCCATCCCACTGGCAATCATTTAATCATCAGTGTAGATGTAGCTGCAGGTTGAGCACCGAACGACAAAGAAGCTCACCAGCTGAAATTACCGCAGTCATGATGCCTCATGGCGACTGACATTTTATCGTGTCTTATTTTTTAATGTCGTTTCTACTGTGAGTGAAGGAGTGGGATTAGAAAAAACCATGTTCAACACACCCTCCGTCCTTACAGCTGCAGGGAAGCCTTTTCAAAACAAACTGTGTTTTTGTGGAGGGTGACATGGGGAAAGAGAACTGCATTAGGGGGCTTCATTCAAGACAAAGGAAACTCAGGCAAACACACAAAAACGGGACAACGCTCACAAAACTTAAGTGTCATGCACTCACATGCCCTGACACACACATGCACACACACTGCTGTTTTACTTGGACCCAGTGTGTTTGTCAGTGTGAAAGCAGACAAAGTCACATGTGTGCCGGGGGTGACAGGGAGTTTTAGCTGTGTGTTCAATAGTGTGTGTTTCAGTGCGTGTTTTTCTACCCCTGTGCGCTCAGAGATGACTAAACTATGACACGTCTGTCCAGACGCTGGCTCACATCTGACTGTTTGATGCCTCTCTGCAGTCTTTCACCGCTCGTCTGTCTCCTCTTCCACTCATCTCTCACCTCTGCACCTCTCTTCCCCTCTGCTTTTTCATCCCTCCTTCCATTTTGTTCCCTCCTGGGCTTCTTTTTTTTTTTTTTTTAACCAAGCTCCGCTGCCGCTTATTTCCTTCCCTTTTTTTCATCATCCTTCGTCATCCCTCATCTTCCCCCTGAGTCTTTCCTCAAATAAGCACAACTGTACGTGAGCACAACATTTCTTTCATGAAGAAAAACTGTATACTTTTAAAATGTGTTCATATTAGGGATGTATGAGATTGGATTTTTGCCTAGATCCAACATGTAGATATTTTCCAGGGCATTTCGGCCAATTGCAAATGCTGATATGTGAGAAGTCTCTCATGCACTGGAATTACATGTTATCATTGCTGCTCTTATCGTGATGGCCCACTGGCAGATGCAGACATGAAATAAATCTATACATTCACATTCTTGGAAGATGCTCTCCTTGAGATCGCAAAACCGGTAAATGTGAAAGTAAGTGTATTCTACAACTGTATAGCAATTACAGCTAACTGAAAGAACATTGATAGTAGGCTACACATGCTTTATGGACCGTTGCTTAAAGGTCCAGTGTGTAACATTTAGTAGGATGGACAAGAATGGAATATAATATTCATAGGTATCTTTTCATTAGTGTATAATGAAAATATGAAAAGGGCTGAATTGAAAGACTTGCCCTTTCCGACAGGGAACTGAAGTCATATATAGCAGTCTTCAAAGCCGCCAAACTCCCTAGATAAAAACTGAACATAGGAGTTGCCGGTCAACCGCTGCCTCTTTGGTGAGCTAAACTGACATGTAAAACATTAAAGTCAGTCTGGTTTAACAGCTTTAATTCCCTGTTGGAAACGGTTGTCTAACTGCAAGGTGAAATGGTGAAAATATTTTAAATATACAGTAGTATACACCTAAACTGATAGACATTTTGAAATGTTTTGCTGCTGCCCCATCCACAGAAATAGTTACAAGCCAGTTTTTTATGCATTTTTTGGTCAGTCGCTAAAACTTTTGGTTTCTCAGTTTGGTTTCTATCGAGAAGATCTAGATGAAGAAATGAAGAATGAATGAATGAATATTTTGTTTTTCTGTTTGGTCATTTACATGACCCATCCCTCATAACGTTATCCAGACACATGAACTAACAAACACACATCTTTCTGGTATGTTAACCCAACACCATCTAACAGCACAATACAACATCAACATCATCCAAACATAAACATCATCCAAACATAAACATCCCACTAATGACGCTCTGCAGTGAGTTGTTTACTTTGTTTCCCTCTGCTGATGTTTACTAGTCATACTATGCTTCAGGGCCAGCTAAAGCCTTTTAAGGGCCTTAAGAAGATAACCCCCGCAGGACATCAAGCCCTTCAAAATGTAAGAGCAATGTAAATTATTTCTGTATACTAATACACTTATTCCCAATTATGGGTACGTGTACCACAGGGGGTACTGCAGTTACCAGACTGTGGAAAGATTTTAGTTGCTTAGATAATAAAAAAAAAAATAGATATAATGATTTTATAATACATAAATAATATATAAGTTCACACTTCCAAAGAGCTAGTTCAGTTCACACTGGTTAAAATTAACTAGCTCATGCTTATTTCTTCTGTTCTTTAAAAAGTCTGATCCTGCAGTATAGACCAGCACAATCTGTCAACCGGTAACCGGTCCTTTACAAAATGCTGTGAGTTTGACTTTGGTGGAGGAATTTCGCTGCTCTTGGCTGGTGGTCTTCTGCTTTGTTAATGTTTTTTGTGATCATCATTAACTCGCAGATATTTCCTGGGTGGATGCTCAACTAGATGAGTCCTTTCAAATTTGTTGCCAATGTGGCCGACTCGCTGGAGACAACTTGGATAAATCAAGAGAGTAGTCAAGTAATTTCTCCATAAGACTGGTATAGGTCTTTTATTGCAGCCGATGGAGCTGCCCCCTGCTGCCCATTAGATAAAATGCAGGCTTAATACAATTCTGTGCTGGCTTCAGTTCACAGACCCAGAAGCTCTGTTCATTATATATATTGTTAATGGCTGACCCACATCCATGACACATTGCTTTTTTCATGCTGTGTTGTCACTTGTTTTGCTGCCCCCAAGTGGCCAAAAATGCACTACTGCTGGTTCCAATCGGCTAACACATAGGTTGATGTTGGACAGCTTGTGGCACTTAATCTGATGTTATTAAAACTTCACTCATCTACATATGTTTGACTTCTTCTGGGGTTCACACAGATGTTGATTTACTTATTTATTTATATTCTGTCACTGGATGGAGATGTATATGAAATGCAAATGCTGGCAGCCCAGTCGCTTTCATATGCAGGAATGAAAGCATTTCTAGATATTTAACTGAGTCTGACTTGTTAATGAGCTCAAACATGAATCTCTGATAGACTATGACATCAAACCCAACTCCATCTTGACACCAGTTATCACTGAGTGTATGTATTTCCCATGTGTCGGGTATGCTGTTTTACATTAACACTCTCAAAGCTGCATCACATCAACACCATCATTTAAGTATTGCTAAGAAACATCCAAAAGTTTAAATTAATTCTTGACTTTTTGCATCACTGTTGACCTAATTGTGTCAGTCCACCTCCTTTTTATGACTTTTGCCCTTGGTACTGTCCATTTCCATTTCCAATACAGTAGATGATCTTATTCTTCTCAATTTCTTTTCCTGCATTGCAAAATTTGGCAGAACGCATCACTGCACCTCTCTTAAACCCTTTCATCTTTATTACCAGAAAAGTGCTGTTTTCACCACTTTTTGACTATTAGAGTTATGACATTATTCTGGATAGATGATTTTTATATTTCTGATAAGTTCCCCAAAGAACCTTAAAGGACCCCATCTCATTCACACACACTCACTCATTTATTTTCTGTCTACAGCACTCTCTCTGTTATGGCCTCTCTGTGCCTGCAGTATTCTTTCATCAGGAGAAATGAAGAAGAGGGGGAGGAAGAGGAGAGGGAGCCGGTTGGAGGGGGTTGAAGGCAGGGAGGGCGAGGGAGAGGGTGAAGTGCATGACCCAGATACTGAAAAGTGCAGCTCATTGATCAATATTTCCCTATGTTGGGAGGGCTGACACTTGCTTAAGTAGTACACAGAAATGAACTTTACAAAGACAGAGGGAGGGAGAGAGGGAGATATTTTTAGGAACAATGGAACATTTTAAAGGACCAGTGTGTTAGATTTAGTTGGATTTAGTAGTGCAGTTGCAACTTGCTCACCAAATCCTCCCCTTCCAAACTACACTGGCTGTGATGCACTGTGTGTTCTGACACCTTTCTATCAAAACCAGCATTAACTTTTTCACATGGACAGTATAATCCCAGCTTGAGTCTGCTGCCTCAGCAACCTGGTCCCAATAACGGATGCACGGTGTGTAAAGTTATTTGGCGAGCGAAATTCCTAAATTTGCTGTTTTGCCTGGTAGATAGTATACAGTGGTTTTATCTGAGCATTTTCACTGAAGACAGAATACAGATAATGATGAGAGCGAAGTTTGAGGGTTGGAAAACTAAAACAAAGAGCTATAAGAAGCTAGAACACTCAGTGGAGCTGAGGGTAGTGAGTTGGGCATTAACTCTCTGTAGGTTTGTCAAACATCATCATTTGATCCGTTGTTCATATATAGCATTGATTAGTGCAGCCTCAAGTAACCAAAAGACTAGAATTTGTTCAGTTTTCCCAAAACCCTGAATTTAAGACAAGCAAGAGTGTTATTCACGTGTGAAAGACTAATTAGATGTAATTCTGATCACACAAAGAGACTTCCATGCAGGGTTCATGGTAAAATCTTACCAATTAATTCACAGCAACTACAGAGACTACTTGTTTCAACTCAAAGTCTTTTTGAGTACATTTATATTTGATACTACTCCTCATAGATTAAACACTTGGCCTCACTTGAACAAATCCTTTGTCTTTGAGATGAAACACCACATGAATAATAAATAAAGGAAAACCAACACTTGTACAGATCAAATGAAATGATCTTTAAATAGAAACTGAATGCTGTGTGTCTGCCCTAAAATTCACAAGACGTTAAAACTAATAAATGCAACGGTTTTAATAAGCAATGAAAAAGGGCTGCACCTAAAAGTGCACAGACAAACAGTTCTTTGACTTCTTACAAGGTGAAATTTAACAAAATGACAGTAACGTTGACTAACGGTGTCTGATACAAGCAATAAAATCCCCATGTGAACCACAAATCACTTTCTTTTACAGGTCTCTGCTCTCTCCCAGTTTTGGAAACAAATGTGCAACATCCGAAAAATCCTCTGAAGACTTAGTATTTCCTGGGGTGAAAAATCAGAACACCCCTTTAAGATCAAATACAAAGATCTCTGTCGGGATCTTCCAAAAAAATGATGTAATCATGATGAAATGACACAGGAAGGCAGAGGAAATGATTAAACAGCCACAGACCCAAGGCTAGTCTACTGTATGAGCTGAGCCTCCCTTGACTAGGGGTAATAAACAGCAGTGAGCTTCTCATTTAAACCTGCTGGTTAAATTTTACCTATTTTTCTACCAAAAGTAAGTTAATAGCTTACTAATTGCTAAAGAAGTGGTTCATTTCTGTTGCCATATATTTGGCTCATGTCCTCTCTTTCTCCTCTAAATGGTTTGTTTTGCTCTCCTGAATGATCAAATAGCATTAAGGCACAGGTGAGGATAGAGTCAAGCTTATCAATATTCCCCCATCTAAGTATTGGAAAGCTCAGACTGACTCTGTCACAAGTTTTACATTTTTTTTAGGGTAGCATCATTGTTTAAAGCTTTAATATGTAACATTTCTGCATTAAAATGTCTGTAATCAGTAAACCTATGCTATATATGTTGTTGAGTTGTGTACTTATGTACTTACTTATAATACTAAAGGTCTCCTTGTCAGCAGCATCGGAACAGTGATTTTTAAGGTGGAACTGCTTTAGTCACAGTTTTACTGGTTGTAATCACTGGGTCCATTCGTTTTGAAGAGAAGGAGACCTCTGTAGATAATTGGGCTCCCGGTAGAAACCTCCTGAACACTGACGAAATTCTAACAGGGAGAAGCTGACTGCAATGATGGCAATGGTGGTGAAGACAACAACTGCCATACAAATTCACAACGTCATCAAACTTTGTCTTTTGTTCTTGTTTTGATGTGGCAGAAATGACATTTTATGTTTTAATTGTGAATTTGTAGTGAATTTGGTCATTTTAGGTCCCAGCAATCACAGAACCCTCTGCAAGATCCTACTTGTTAAGTAAGTACGTAAATAAAATTACTATTACTTACATTATGCAAATATCTTCAGCCATGAAAAGCACTTTTTGTGTTTTGCGCAGGTCTTTTATTTTGGTACATAGTGGGGTAAACAAAATTACGAAACCCGACTTCCATATGCTTTTGCACAATCTTTGTCGACACTGCAGTTCACATTAACTAACTTGATGTTGAGTTTTCGGCCAGGAGCTGCTGTCTTCTTTGGATGTAAGTGTCTCAGTATCAATCAATGTAGACTTGTTCTGTTTTTCATTACACTGTTACGTATAAGGAGCTGAGCTGGCAAAATGGGATCAGTGAAAGCACAACATAAGCAGCCCTATAACTGCTGAGTGATGAGTCACCAGGCACTAGGTCCAGCTTTGACGTATGAGTTACCTCTGTTGGTCAGACCAAACGTACACAATCTCATCAATGAACCAAGCTCAAGTGGTTGAGTTTGCAGGAAACAGACATGTCTAAAACAAGTTTCAGTAGAACTGGCTTCACATCCATACCTCTTCATTTGAAATTATTCAAACAACCTGAAAGGAAACAAATATCTTGTAATGTGAACACCACCAAAATAATTGTAGCGACAGTCAAAGGTGGAGTCTGTGGATGAGTGCCTGATGTTCTACTAGAGGGATGGACAGCTAAAGGGTTGGTTCTCTGCCAGTAAAACTGGTTCCACAGCAGCAACAATACTCGTTGTAGCCAGCTATGTAATTATTAGTTGTTGAGCAAGCTACTACAGAGCTGCCAACACTCACGCTTTGGCCGTGTGACACGCATTTTTCCGATTTTGGGCCGTTTTGGTCCCCTGCAGTTTTTACCGTCAAAAACAATGTTACGCTATAGTAAACAGAGACGGGTCAAGCACTAGGACCAAGCGAAAACGGCCACTTAAGCTGAAGCATGTTTCCCTTAATTTAGACCGCCCACAAGCTCCTCGATTGGCTCTGCGGTTTATTGTGTGATTGGCCGTCCACACTGTCACATAGCTACCAACTTTTCCAAAACCTTGGAGTGAGAGTTTGTCGGGGGTGACCAAAATGATGCCGCGCACGCAGCCACACAAGTTGGTGGCTCAGATATCAGAGAATTGGAATTCATTTGATGTTGTACCCATTTTGTACCCTGCATTCTGGTGGTTTGTGGGGAGGCCCAAAGCCGCTGATAGGGGCAGCCTACTGGAGATGGACAATATTGGTTACATTCTGAGAAGCAGACATAGCTGAAGGTCCACCCCCAGGACATTTTGGATTAAGTAGATGTGATTTCCTGCATTCTAGTGGATTTTTGGGTGGTCTGCTAAAGATGTGCAATACCTGAACTTATTCTGATTCATGTTCGGCATCATGACTTGTAGGGCCTTCTAGACTTGAGCTGAACATTCAACCAGAAAACTATTGTTGTGCCTAAATGACTGCCTGTATCCCAATAAAGCCTTATTCATAGACCAGTGTTTAAGATTGGACCTAGGTACCTGTAGGTTGATTGATATTTTGATTAGAATGGTGTTAAACTGTGAGTAAATAAACAATGCAATGAGCTGATATTTTGAACATTGAGCTATGCTACTAATTAGCTACTACTACAACTAGCTAGCTGTTGGTCAGCTAACATAACAGAAGTAAGCACAATTACACAGCACAGTGTTACATTCAGTGTTCGTAACAATGGTGTGAGAAATTAGTAATATGCGTGCTTGGGTAATGTTAGCTGACCAACAGCTAGCTAGCCAGCTAGCGTAAACCTGGTAACAATAGCTAACATTGGAGCGTAACGTAATACAGAACCATCATTTTTACTTTCACCTGCGTGCTCACAAGTGTTTATTTATGAGTCAGTGAGCGGACCCAGTCACCATTGTATCTCTACATATCATTGGATACAGTTTTTTCATCTGAATGCATTGTTGACAGATGTTGACTGTGACTTGGGATCATGTATGATGATACCATCACAATCATACCAGTACACTGCTTACTGCTCATCAGAGGCATTATAATAAGTTTATATATCTTTTGTAGCCAGTGTGAAACTGCTTTGATGATAATGTGACAGTGGCAGTTTTTGACCCAGTAAACAACATATATCAAATGCATTTTTCTCTAGTTTGTAACTTGCTCAGTGTAAAGAGCAGCCCTTATGAACAGTATGTGTAGCAGCACTGGCTCTGGACCTGCTGTGTTGCTGATGGAAGTAGATGCTTTGTTTCTGCACAAAGCTTCCATAGCCAGCATTAAAATGAAGTCTATTATCACAGCCCTGTGGGCTAGATTTGTGTTACAGCTGGGAAGGTGTGGAGCATTACAAGATATAATGCTCAGTTGGAGTTGTTGCAAAGCTGACGTGTGGAAAGTAGTCTGTGTGAGGGGCATTGAAATGCTCCCTGGTCCCAACTTTATTGGAGGATCTCAGGTTAAGCTCCCAGCTCGCACCTTAACTTTGTAGCTAAAGTCACTAATCTTGGGGAGTATAATTGCTGATAAAACAGTTTTACAATCTGTTCCTTCAGCCTCTGGCTATTATTTCTCTTAAAGTAAAAAGGACAAGTGGGCCTAGATATTCTTTCGGTTTTGTATAGATCTTATCCTGTAAGTATATGAAGAGACACTAGCTTTTTATATCAGCATGTGAAATCTAGTTTAAATGTAAGTGGTGGAATAATCAGGGAAAAAATATAAATGTGATTAAGCCAACACAGAAGTAAAATAAAAACTGCAGTTCAATGAGCCTCAACCTGAGGCTGGTTTCAAAAGTTAGTCAATTTCTGTAAGGCTCCATATTGAAATGCCCGACTTTATTTTGGTCTCCATGACTAATTTACCCGTTAATGACAACTGTACGGGGGCTGAATTTTGTATACAATGCACCCATTTAAATTATGTTAAGGTTTAAAGTTATGCATAATTAAGTGTGTGTCCACTTGCTGCTGGTGGGTGCTGTGACATGCAGCTGGTTTCAGTAACCAGGCATTATTCAGCCTGCCTTAGCTCCACCCACGCTCCATCTCTCTGCCCATTTGGATTAGCCGGGAGCTGGGGGAGTCAGTCGACCACACTGAGCTTCACAATGGCTCTTCAGGAACCTATGGGGGACAATACAGAGACTACGATGTTGTTCTGATGTTGCATTTTCAATAAACTTGGTGCTTACAGTGTGTACAAGTACTCTATTACTTTATATATATATACTATATATACTTTATTTTACTAATACTTTTTTTCTATACACCAGTTCAGTAGAAAATCATTAGACAACTTTTATTTTGTTCAAATAAGTATCTTTAAATCGTAATTAATGTTAATGATGGAAAATATTTGGTGGCTGGTTGAAATCTGAAAGCATTCATTAAAGGCTGGAGAATAAAAATAAAAAAGCCTTTTTGTAATATTAATTTTAGCCATGCTGTCCAATAGCACCATTAGGCTGCCGGTCTTGAAATGAGCTGTGGACTTAATGTGCTTGTTATTTGGTTGTTACCTGGAATAGAAACCAAATGTAACTTATATTATATATATTATTATTATTATTATATCCGATAAATCGCCAAAAACCGGTCCAAAAAATGAATGGGTGTGTATTGCGAGAACCTTCAACTGCCAGAGTGCGTGACATCATCATTGGAGTGTGGGGAGAGCGAAACATTTGACAAAAAATTAATTTGTAAACTGCTCTCAAGGCCACAAATGTCACTCTACAGAAATAATTTGTAGATAGAAACGTAGGTAAATTCGTTGGGGTCGCAGTGATACCACTGCTGAAGCTGTCATACAAATAGTTTTGGCGGGAGACGCACTGATGCGCCAGCAACACCCTCTCACGGCCTCATCTAATACCATGTTAATTGTAGAAGAGAAATGTTTAAAGGAGCTCGTTGAACCTCTTCTCTCTCAATCTCCCCAGGTCACATTTTTTAACTTTAGCCACTGAAACTCGGCAGCGCTATAGTCAACAAGATGACGACGCTCACAGTCTTTTCGGTTTTCATTTCGGTTGTTCCTGGCCATGGGTTCGAGGGGATTCATTTTAAATGTTTCTGTCTCTCTCAAGACTCTCAAGTGCTGTGGTCACCCCTGGTTGCCACGACAACAAAGGCCTGCCTGTGAACACACACATAGCTAGCTACAGAGGAGTGCTAGCTAAAGATAATTAGAAGGTGGCTAACAAGCAAACAATTTAAAGCTAAATGATCTTAATATTAACACAAAATAATAACAATACACCTTAAATATTTTACCCTGCTATGAGCTGTTCCTTAATTTACATTAGCACACCTTCAGGAGCATAATACAATTAAACACATTAACCAAAGCTAGCGTTTAGCGCGTAGTTAAGCGCTAGCTTTGGTTCACGTGTTTATGTGTGCTAGCTCTAGCTAGCTAGCTAAAGATAATTAGAAGGTAGAAGACGGTATTAGAAGGCTAGCTAGCACATAACTGTAGAAACACAAGAAAAAAAACTCAACAGTCTTCTGGTCAATTCGGCATCAATATAATACATAAATACCAACTTTTTGACCGACTTCGTCGCATCAACTTGTTACCAGCCTCACTATTTCAGTGGGAGAAGACCGTGGGAATAGATGGAAAAAACAAGATTTGTCATTAAAATACGTGGTTGTTAGTGGATCATGCGTACGCCGAATTAAACACAGGTGTCTCCCCTCATTGTACTGTAAACTACTCAGCAGTGTCAGTAATGTATGGGCCAGTGTCACGGGCCAGAGCAAGGCACAATCAAAATTTCTTTAGGAATTTTCTAGTTCACAAATACTGTACAAAATGATAAGTATAAATGTAAACCAGGAGGTGACACAATTTCATGTGCGACATCACACTGCCATTCTTCCCATCTGTGTGCTTTTTCATAATTTTCCACTTCCTGTTTCTCTGTCTGTCTCTCTGCCATTTTCAAATGAAAACCAAAGAGATACTTTTGATTTACCACACAAAGATGAGTATATCTTCTCAGTGCTCAGACTTGAGTGCTTGAACTTCTATTCCACCCACTATCGCTTCCTGTTCCTCTATCATTTCATGTGTGAAGAGACGAATACAGGATTCTTTCTTTCTCACATATTTGGCCCTGTAATTCATTAAATTATAACAGCCCTCAGTGTTGGGTTCTTTGTGTGCACTTCTTCACCTCCTTCTGTCTTCTTCTGAATGATAAGGTCATTAGATATAACCCAGAGCTGGACCAGCTGGGAACACAGAATGTCCCTCTCTAAACAACTGTTGTCAAAGTGCCCTGAACAGCATTGATGCTCCATCTGCCCCTGCAGATTGGCTCAGCGTGTAAGAATATGGTTTTATTTGACAGCTCTCAGCAATAAGTGCACAATATATGAAAAATTAGGGTAGAATTTGTTTCTTTACAAAGGCAAACATTTTAACCTTCACCAGTAAATGTTGACTACCTGCAGAGCTAACCAAAGCTCAGAGGTTCTTCTTTTCTGTATGACATTGCTTTAAAGTTCTTAATTCAAATTATCATATCTGTTTTTGACAGCGTTTGACAGTGTTCTCAATGTACATCTAGCAGTAACCGAGCATTAACTGCTCAACTCAAAAATCAGTTTTTGTTCATGTTCCTACAGTTGAATGTTTGATCTTCAAAGTTTTTCTGTGCTCAGTGAAAATCAGATTTTAAAGATCCAGTGTGTATCATTTAGGAGGATCTATTGGCAGAAATGGAATATAATATTCATAGGTATGTTTTCATTCATGTATATTCACCTGAAAATAAGAATAGTTGTGTTTTCGTCCCCTTAAAAATAGCTGTTTTTATCTACAGAGGGAGCGGGTCCTCTTCCACAGAGTCCACCATGTTGAACCACCATACAGTAGCACAAAATAGACAAAACAAATAAAGGCTCTAGATAGGGCCTTTCATGTTTTTCGTGAGTTTTGCAGCCACCGTAGTTTCTCCTACATGCTTTGAAGACGAGTGGTATTCAGCTAGTTGCAATCTGCAATTTCTCCATTAGATGCCACCAAATCTTACACACTAGTCCTTTAAGGGATGGGACCTACAAGAATGATCTGTGACAACACAAATAGTTTGGAAATCAGTCCTGTTCCAGTATGCAACTTCTACAGTGTGATGTGGAAGAAGGTAAGTAAGCTACAGGGGGTAATTACAGTGTCCAGATGTGCAATGTTGATTCAGACCGGTCCACACAGACTCAACTGTAAGTGCTACTAAATACTGACTTGGATGGGATGGATATTCACAAATCATGTACTTTATTTGTAATTATTTTGGATCTCTTCATAGAGATATGTTTCAATGTTGCCATTAAATTGCCTTTTTCAATATTGTAAAATTATAAAACATGAAATCTCATCCAGAACGTATTACTGCATTACCAGTCAATAATATACTGCTGTTATTTTTTTAGGCTCCTTACAAACGGACCAATGGCCAAATGTAATCTGAAAGGCGTGCCATTAACAACGTGGATGTTCCAGGTCATCATGGGTACCATGGGTTTTTGGTATGTGGAACACTTAATTACATAACAGTAAAATACTGCATGCAGACTCCAGGTCAATTTTCAAGCTACATCAACATTGTGGCACCAGGCCAGATCAGTCAGAGGCAGGTTAACCAAACCGTGTTGCACAACCGGCATTATAAAGTTGTGCCTGGTGGGATTTCAGGGTTAGATGTGAAAATATACAGCAACTAATCCTTGGGGACAAATGCGTCCATAAAAATACGTCCACTAAAAGTTGTTGTTGTGGCCACTGAGTTTCTGACAACACAATGGAAAGGATCCCTACAGAAATAGACCATAATATAACTATCTCAGGCCACCAGCTTATAATAAGTAATATAATAATAGTTATTACTGAGTTAAAGAAGCTAAATTATTTGAAAAGGTGACTTAGTGAGACGGTGTCAACAGCTACCTTAACTGCAGAGCTGTGTGATATGTAAAAATGACACTTTTGCATTTCTCTTCAGATTCCTACAGATCATTAATGCCTCTATACAAGGTCATTTTAGTTCAAATTTATATGTTTTTTTCCAGCTGAAAAACTGTCAGCCTGCTGTAAACTGTTGTCTGTATTCATTTGGCTGTACAAAAATGTGAAGGAAAAAGAATGAAGATGTAGAGTTTGCATACACACACACACACACACAGACACACACACACAGGACATTTTTCATCTCCTAGCCTGATAAGGGAACAGCTTGGTGAGAAAAGCTTTTCAGAGCGTTTTAGGATCAAAACCTCTCGGGCACAGCTAGAGGCTCAGCGTTTTAGCTTGACATGTTACGACATGGGACTGCGCAAACACACACACGCACACACACTCAGTCACACACAGATGGACTCTGAAGCATTTATACACATGCATGGTTGAGTGCGTGAACACCTGTACCAGTATTATTATATAATGCACAGTTTGTGTCTACAGAGAGCAGATGCAATGACGTCATGTCTAATGGAGTCTCTCATTAAAATAATGACACATGTTCCTGGGGTTTACTGTCCATATTCTAAAACAAACTGTCATCCACTACAGCACTTAAATGCTGTATGTAGCGTGTGACTTGTTGTCCACAGCTGCTTTAAACCAGTGGTTCCCAAACTAGGAGTTGGGACCCCCACTGTGGGTCACAGAAGCTTCACAGGGGGTAACGAGGCCTTCTTGATTTTAAAGGGTGTAAGAGAACTTTAGTCAAAAAAAGAGGGTTCAACTTCGGCACTGGCTGCAGATGTAATAACGTTAGCTGTGGCTGCTGTTTTGGGGGATTTTGCCTACAGGCTATCAAACACAGTAATACCGTCTTCACCTTTTAGATATATTATATGTGTTTGACCAGGTGCTTCAGGTTAGACATGCTGCCCGGGCCAGCTTTGTGTTTTGCATTACACAGCCTGTGTGCTGACTCAGTGTGACTTGAACAAGCTGCAGGGGCGACCTGATGTTAATGTCACTTTCTTTCTCTCTCTCTACACTCTACTCTCTCACCCAGATGCACTGTCAGGTACTTAAATGTGGTACTGATTGATTTCATGTGAATCGGTACCCTAAAAGTACAGCGTTTGGTGCCCAACCCTACTTGTTCAGCATTAGAATAGTATGCCGACCCCAACCAAAGAACAATGAGGAAAAAAAGCCTATTAAGTGTGTATAATTGATTAAAAACAAAACAAAAAAAACCTTGGGGTGGTATCTGTGTCATCCTCAAGCTCGGGTCCTCTACCAGAGGCCTGGGAGTTTGAGGGTTCTGCACAGTATCTTAGCTGTTCCTAGGACTGTGCTCATCTGGACTGAGGCTTCTGATGTTGTTCCTGGGATCTGTTGGAGCCACTGCCCCAGTTTGGGGGTCACTGCCCCGAGTGCTCCTACTACCACGGGGACCACGCTCGCCTTGACCTTCCACATCTGCTCCAGCTGTTCTTTCAACACTTGGTACTTTTCAACCTTTTCGTGTTCCTTCTTTCTGATGTTGGCGTCTGCTGGTATGGCCACATCTATCTCCACCGCTTTCTTCTGCTCCTTGTCTACCACCACTATGTCTGGTTGGTTGGCCAGGACCTGTTTGTCAGTCTGGAAGCTGAAGTCCCACAGCACCTTGGCCCTGTTGTTCTCAGCGGCCCATTGGGATTTGGGTACTTGTAGTCCATACTGGGTACAGATGTTCCTGTACACTATTCCAGCCACTTGGTTGTGTCTATCCATGTACGCTGACCCGGCTAGGATCTTACACCCTGCTATTATGTGCTGGACTGTCTCAGGGGCATCTTTGCATAGTCTGCACCTTGGGTCAGATCTACTCTTGTAGATCTTGGCCTCTATGGCTCTTGTACCTAGGGCCTGTTCTTGTGCTGCCATGATCAGTGCCTCTGTGCTGTCTCTGAGTCCAGCCTTTTCCAGCCATTGGTAGGTCTTCTCAATATCAGCCACTTCTTCAATTCGGCGGTGGTACTTGCCATGTAGGGGCTTGTCCCTCCAGGTTGTCTGCTCCTCTTCTTCTTCTGCACTCTTATCGGGTTTCTGTTGCCTGAGACATTCACTTAGCAGTTCATCCTTTGTGGCCATTTTTCTGATGTACTCTTGGATGTTTGATGTTTCATCCTGGGTAGTGGCCTTGATGCTCACTAGCTCTCGGCCTTCCTCTTTCCGCTTAACGTACAGTCTCATGGTGCTGGATTTGGGGTGAAACCCTCCGTGCATGGTGTGGAGCTTTCTTGTCTTGATATCTGTGGCTTCTATCTCCTCCTTTGGCCAGCTTATGATCCCAGCAGGGTATCTGATGACTGGTAGTGTGTACATGTTGATGGCTTGGATCTTGTTCCTGCCATTCAGCTGAATTTCCAGGACCTGCCTTACTCTCTGGAGGTATTTGTTTGTGGTTGACTTCCTTGCGGCTTCCTCCTATGTTGCCCTCTGGTAGGTCAACCCCTTCAGTTCTGATCATCTTGCTTCTCTTTGAGACCATCATATATATATATATATATATGTATATATATATATAACCAGATAATTAGAAGAGATAATAAAAAGTTATCTTTAATGCAATATTCACAGAAAATAAATAGCTTGGGTTTTTCCGTTCACTGTTTCATTATGCTCGGCCATTCAGTATGTTTACCTTGATTAAATCACATGCAGATGACACCATGTTTGTACAATGTACTGTGTTTGGATGGTAAGAGCATATTTTTTAGTAAAATTTAACTTCTACCACTGACTTGTCAATAGTTTTAAAGGTTCTGCATGCAGTTTTAAGCATCACTTTTTTATAGATTCATGTTATGTCACATATTGTCATGGAGGAGGGAGCTGGCAGACTTGTAAAGTTCAGGCATTTTTACTCTTTATTTATTTGTTTATTTTAGTCATATTTGTATTTATTTCCTCCTTTAGATTTTGTGTTTTATCAAAAATCTAATGGCTAATCAATGAAAGCTAAACAAATTTTCCTTTCGAACTGCATTTTTTTTGTTTCATGCTGTTTTGGTAAACCAGATTAAAGGAAAAATATTTACTTGTGTGAGTAAATACAATTGATCTTGCAACTAAGTTTACGAAAATGTGTTTTGCATTTGGTGTGAACACACCCTATAACGCCAAACGTATCATATGTGATACATGAGTTTTTGAGCCCTCCACATGAGCAGTGTGACAATTTTTTCCATGAAAAACCCGATGTATACAATTATGTACATGCAATGCATGGATAATCCACCAGGGGGCAGTAATCTGCTCACTAGAGGGCTTTCCAGCCATGCTACAAGACTGCCCTTAACCAGTAAGTGGACACGTGGTTTTTGCAGAAGAACTTTGCCAATTTTGAAAAGGTTAAGGTAAGAAAAAAATTCAAATTTTTTGTGAAACATCAATAGGAACAGTTACTGGGGTGATGCAATGTGAAATTACTTAATATTTCATAATCTATGGTTTAGTAAAACCGTGTTAAAAATGACGTATCAAATTTGATACAGCGGGTGTATAAGGTCATGTAACTCTAAATCAGTCAATTGTCATTTTATTGTATTTCATGCATTATAAATAACATCAAGCAACATACAGTCTTTTTATTTTTCAAGTAAACTAATTAAATGTTTAAATTACATTATTTGGTACATTCAGAGCAAAAAATTAGATATGCAACTTGCTGTATCATGATGATTGATGACTAGTTGGGTGTTGCAATGGTATGATTGATAGCAACTTAGTTTTGCTTACTGATTTTCACTTAAAACTGACCAATTCAAAGAAAAAATAGACAATAATCCGTTTTTTTGTGTGCATATCTGTTTTAGATGGCAAAAAAATACAGTGTTGAAGATGCTCTGAAGATGATTATGGATGGGAATTCAAGTGACATGGAGCAGCTCGGGGAAGATGATGATGAGGATGAGGATGAGGATTGGACTCCTACTGCAAGGATTGGGGAAAACCCAGATAGTAGTGATGATGAGGAAGAGGAAAACCCAGATGGTAATGATGATGATGAAGGCCCAGAAGTCCCAGAAGAGGACACAACACCAAAGCAGTTGGCAAGGGGGGATCGGAAAGCCAAAACCTACATAATGGTTCCCAGACCAGCCATTGTTGACATGTACAACAGGTTCATAGGAGGCGTTGACCTTCTTGATATGCTATCTGCACTGTACAAGTTCAACTTCAGATCCCAAAGATGGTACATCTACATTTGGTGGCACACCGTTACAGTGGCAGTAATCAACGCATGGATCCGCTACAGAAGAGACCTGGAGAAACTGCAGCCCAGGCAGAAAGCCCTGCCCCTTCGAAGGTTTCAGGCTTCTGTTGGCACCGCCCTCACTAGCGCAGGAAAGGTCAAAAAGTGTGGCAGACCACTGTCCTCTCCAGAAGCAATGCCAACCCCTCCCCGGAAGAGTAAAAACCCCTGAGCTGCCCCCTGATGTGAGAAAGGACGGCCTTCATAATTTCCCAACATGGGAAACCCGACAGAGATGCAAGCACTGCGTAGGCCACTTTGTCCATGTGTGCTGTGAGAAATGCAGAGTGCATCTTTGTCTGAACAAGGACAGAAACTGTTTTCAAGCCTACCATCACTCAAAATAAAAAGGTTGTGAACCGCAAAATGAGTAAAAATAACTGAAATGTTATGTCTTCCAGACTTCCAACCTGCCAGTTCCATTGCTGCATTGTATTTGTTGGATTTGTTTGTGTATTTTTTGTTCAAGAAAAAAAAGAATCTTTGAGCATTGTGACCCGCTGTATCAAATATGATACAAATTAAAACTCCTATATGGAAATTGATATTTGATTTATTTTTTTGTTTGTTTGTTCAGAAGTACCAATAGAGGCTCCAGTTTCAAAGAATTGGAATTTTCTGTCAATTATTTAATGGTTTGGGCTTTACAGGGTTAAGCCATATCATACACTCTTAGTCTGTTAATGATAGTGTTTATGTATACTTAAATGTGTCTTCTTGATTCTTGACATTCCTGTAATTATTTCCTGCAATATGCTGCCTGGAGCCTTTCAAGCCCCTGGAGGGTTTTTAGGCAATTCTCCTTCTCATTCCCTTACAATATTCTATCTTTTTAAAAGTTTTTTTATATGTGTAAATAAAGTAACAAACAGTACCTACCCCTTTGAAAATGCCAGGATATGTGATATTTATAAAGGGAACTAAAAGCACAAAGCAGACTTAATGCTTTTAGTTCTACATATCCTCATGTTTTTCTCTTATTAAAAGTAGATGAATAGTGCTGGCAGTTTGAATTATAAGTTGCCAGAGTATTTACTGAGGTAAAGGTGGTGCCATCATGAAACCAAAAATTATCAAATATAAATTTCCCCCCTTTTGGTTTATGATTTTTTTAGGTAAACAGAGGACAAGTAATTTACAGACCAGATATGTGTGCTGCAGAGGACAAACAAAAATGCAATTTAATTTCAGCTAGACTTTAAGACGTAATTAAATCATTCTCAGAGGCATTTCGTGTTGAGTAAATATAGGCATCTCAAACATGAAACAACAAAAGTACTATTACTATTCTGTGAGCGTTTGAATTTGCATTTTCATTTATAACCTTTTCTTTTTCATCTGTTGTCATTTTTATTAGCTTTGTGAGAGGATGTTATATTTTTGTTCTCTGAGCTAATTCAATTCAATTTTATTTGTATAGCGCCAATTCATAACAGAAGTTATCTGTTATGATTATTCTAATTATTTAAACAAGTGACCTAAGGCATAAGGTTAGGTGAGTCTCCTCAATAGTACAGTACAGTATGCAGCAAGCCATTATATTTGGATCTGCTGCGAAATCTGAACAGTACAGTATCCAAGTACAATTTCTGAGCACAGAGTTGCTTCCACACTTCCACATGAACTCGGTTTGTCAATCTTTTCTCTATATTTAATGTATCAATAATCCACTGGGGAAATGGCATTGAGGGAAGCAGTCCTTCTGTTTATATATCCTTCATGTCTCTAGTGTTCTGCCTGCAGCAGCCATATGTTAGTGAAGAAGGAGCATGCAGATGGTGACTTCCTGCTGCTATCGTCAGGCATTAAGGAAAAGTCAGTCTTGTGACCGGAAAATGTTGACTTCTTGCATGTCCACCAATTTCACTCTGAGATAATTAGCCATATTAATTCCTTAAGGTGGAAACAGTTATGTTAACTTTGTAAGTACAGACTCATCAATTCCTAGTCAGCTCAACTTAACATTAATGGGGTTGTGAAAATTTGTTTTCTTGTTCTTTTCCTGTCCAAATAATTTATCAATTTTTTCACTGCTACATTATTTTATTACAATTCCGCACTGAAAAATCAGCTTCTGTGTTTGCGAGACTAGCCAGTGATTTTTCTCCATCTGAAATGATAGCAAAAGTGCAACTTAACCAGTAAAATATCTCAACATCCAGGACTACTTGATGAATTAACTAAAAAAACTTTAGTCTTGAGGTTCATAGCTCTTGGATTATGTATCCTAATTAATTTTTTGATCACCTGACTTCTTCCCTTTCGAGGTTGACATTTGTGGTTATGAGTACAATATCTCAGCACCTACTGATTGTTGCCCTCAGGGTGAATTGTAAAAACTTTGTTGATCCCTTAACTTTTCATCTAATGCTACATTCATGTCAACATTTCAATTTGTCTTGTATTTACCTGCAAAACTAATGACATTGCCTTCCGCCTCAGCTTTGTTTAGTGCTCATAGACCTTTTCACAGCAGCCAATTTGACACAAAATAGTAGAACAAACACAGGTGTTAAAAATGATAGTAATTCAGGTTCCATTCCATTTAATGTAGCAGAGGCTGTTGTGTTCTTTAAGTCTTGGACTCCAAAGCAGAGACGCGCACACACTGCCGAGTGGGAACTGAAGATTCTTTATCAACAATCCGAACCAAAACCTGAACAGGAGCGGGCAGGTGGAAGTCTTCTGCAGAATTGCACAGGCGAAACTTGACACAGGTAACGTAGGAGAACCGCATGCAGGGTTAGAGAATGGGAGATTCGGGCAGCAAGCAGGAGTGAAGACCGGGCTAATGAGGTGGAGGGAATAGGCTGGGTGAATTCAGGTGTGCCTCTGCTGCCAGCAGGAGGAGCCAGCCACACCCCCTGCCCCACACAAGCTCTGCAAGAGAACAGAAAAGGGAGGGGGAACAGAAAGAGGACAAAAAGAAAAGCACAACAACAAAGACATACTAAGCCAAACCATAACAGAGGCTTTCCAATGAGCCAACATGCACAATCACCCTGACTCTGTTTGACCTGAATGGGAAGAAACCTTAATATGGTGCTGCTGACCTGTGTTTGCCCTTCTATTTCATTTCAAAATGGCTGCTGTGAAAAAGGTATATTACTAAATGCTAGCATGCTAACCCACTCAACCAAAATGGTAAACATACCTGCTAAAAATGTGCATGTTATGCCGTGTTCACATCATCATTCAAACCGCGGGGGACAACATTCGTCAGCCTGCGACTTGTAATTCCCAGTCGAGGGTACTGATCATTTCTGACATATCAATAAACTGTTGGAAGATGCATCAGAATAGAAATATCAACACTAAATCAATTCAGATGGTTTTTTGGGAGCTATGCACTGTATGTGGTTTTGCTTGGTAATAAATAGCTACACATATATAACACAACAACAGCAGCTAATTTAGGCTGTTTATCTGGTGTGACTATAAGGTTAGCACTGAGGCTAACCACCTTGAAGAAATGTGTGGTCACTCTGGAATAAAGGTTGTTTTCCCTGTTCTTTCCCTTCTGCCAACATTGTGTGATTGCACAATTAGCATTGTCACAGCATGCAGCTGTGTATTTGAGTGTGTGTTTCAGAACTTCATGCAGTCCAATACAGCCTTGCATTTACATGTGCTGCCTTGCAACTAAGCTTTTAGCGCCTGTGAACACTGTGCACACATGTTTTTTAGATGTGTGAAGGGAATGTTAGAGGGGAGTGTGAGTGTGTTTGGTGGCTGTCTGTGCTTGCTCAGCTCTCTGTGGTGATTTCCAGGCAGGGTGAAGCTGCGGTCAGCAAGGTCTGCTCACCCTGAGGGCAGGAACGACCCCTGACAGAGATACAACCAACACCATCACCGCGTTGAGGTGCACAGGGGCCTGCACGTACACACACCCACACACACAGATGGGCAATCATATGCTTATACTCAAAAATACGCACAAATAGGCATGTGCGCAACCACTTACGCAGTCAGGGTCACGGGTTGTAACACTGATGCGACTGGTACAAAGTAGGCCTGAGGCAAAGAGCCCTGGCCCTGAAGAGACGAAAGCTTAGTGTCATTTTTACTCCCAACAAAAAAGCAAAGCTACAAAAAAGTAAGAAAATACAGTATCTGCACAATAAAATACATTGTCTTTTTATTTTATTATTCTTCGAATCAATGTTCTGGTCTTGCCCTCCTCTGAAGGGTGGTAAAATTCAAGCTCAGCTACTGATTCAATGAGGCAATTAAGACAGTGATTTGTCTCAGTTCCATACTACATTTTTATTGTAACTAGAGTATGCAGTGTGTTCACAAACTCAATGCGTCCGACGGACGTTTCAATTCAAAAGCCTATATGTTTAGTTACTAGTCACAGGACTATTTGATGGATTATATATAAAGATACCAGAAACCTCAGATACCACCTGGATAAAGATGGATGACCTATGGGAAACCAAGCATAATGAGGTATGAGACATGTTTACTATTGATAGCCTTGTCATATTAACCCCATAACCCCTTTTGTTATCGTTTTTAAGACCACCAACATGACCAATACTTTCCTGAAATACCAGTTTTATTCAATCTGACCAAGTGTGAACCTATCATGAAGGTGACATACTGCAAGCTGAGCTGCTCTCATTGGCTGCCCGTTGTTGAATCTAGTGATTGAGACCATAAACTCATTAGGACTGATCTAATAAATCAAGTCAGAAGTTGGGTCATTTCTCCATAAGGTTCCATACTATGCGACTTCTGTTTTGCATCCCCTGGAGCTGCCCCCTGTTGTCCATTAGAAAGAATGAGGGTGTACGAGTTAGTATAGCATCAAAATGATTTTGACGCTGTTATTTTAAGGTACACTGCAAAAACAGCCCTTCTAGAAACAAGATATAATATTTTTTTCTTGTATTGAGCAAAACAATCTGCCATTGGGGTAAGTAAATTTTGCTTATCTAGAATTCTTAAAACTAGCATACAAATCGAACCACTAATAGAGAAAAAGAAGTGACCGTCTTAAATGAAGGCACCAGAAGCATTCTCTTTTTTAGCATTTTGTATTATGCTTGATTTCCAACACTAGGATAAGACTACTGTCTCTTAAACTGAGAAGTGGTCTTCCTCTTAAAAGCAGGAAAATAATCTTCTTCCTGTGATGGGATATTACACAAACCATTGTTGGAACTGGTTACTGGTTCAGTCGAGCTCAACATTATGTGTAATTTCCTATTAAGACACTGTTACTTTTCTAAAGATGCTTGACAAGATTATTTTACTTTTTAGACAAAAAATAAAACTAATTTCTTAAATAAAGTCTTTTAACTGTCTGGAGATTCCTGTTTTGCAGTGTAGAAAAGTTGATGATGAAAAATGAATTTGGTGTGGATTGACGCATTGAATGGTAGACGTCCTCTATTTTCAATTCTGTGCAAGTCACAACATGTCCTGTTAACATTTAAGATGGATAGCATTTTTCCTTCCATCACACCATTGCTGCACTGAAAATCAATGGCTTGGAATGTTGAAAACAGAAGATCAAGAAACATTGCTGTAAGTAAAGGTTGAATCATTTGTTCATTTCCAGCGCAAAGGATTTGCTGGTCTTATTCTAAGGTAACAAAATGACTCTTATTTTCAGGTCATCATACACTAATGAAAAGATACCTAGGAATATTATATTCCATTTCTACCAAAATCCTCCATAATGTTACACACTGAAGCTTTAAAGTACTGCAAGTCGAAACATAAAATCAGTTGGACTGAGACAACTGCTCTCACTGTAGATTGATCCAGAACGGATGAAGGAGACCATGATGATGAGATGATTAGTGATGCTGATGGACACTGGACCTCTACCCTGAGAGAAGCTATAAGCTAGATGATCATGTTATAACTGGCTGAGATTGAAATGGCCATGATCCTGTCAACAGTATTATAATAGCTCAC